>NC_092227.1:40520880-40555529 GCF_036320965.1 Panulirus ornatus
TCTAAAATCCTCAAACACCCCGAAAAAGAGTTCCCCAAAGAGCAAGTATCTCTCCAACCCGCGTCGTCTCTTCTTATACATTGACAGACAAACTGACCTTGTTCTTTTATATCACTACTAATAGCATATTCATTCTTACGCTACAATCTTTTTTTATTTTATAAGAAACTTGGCATGTGTGATGCAGAAAGCCAACGGTGTTAACCTGACCTACACATAAACACTGATTAGCTTCTCATTCCTTGTCCGTCCCACCACAACCTCTTTCCTCACTATCCTCCTCCCATCCCTTCCTCCTCCTCCTCCTCCTTCCTCTTCACCTCCTCCTTACTATCCTGTGTAAGATATTTCGCTTACTGTACAACCGGTTCAGTACGTGGCTGTTGGAGGTTACTATATCAGATGGTAGTGCGCATTCATATACACTATTTACGTAAATGTATTACTCCGTGTTGTGCAATTAGGTTCTGTAAAATGCTATATGCTGATTGTGTGAACCTATGGAGACCACGTTGCTCACCAACGTCAGACGAAGGGTATTTGAGTAAACAGTACTCGAATAGTCGTTTCCCTTTTAGGGATGATCATAGCCTAGCAGTAGTGCTCCAGCCTCCTACACAGGGGACCCAGGATCGATGCTAGCTGTTGGATCGTACTATGATATATATATATTCTTATTCATTTATTTTACTTTGTCGCTGTCTCCCGCGTTAGCGAGGTACCGCAAGGAAACAGACGAAAGAATGGCCCAACCCACCCACATACACATGTATATACATACACGTCCACACTCGCAAATATACATACCTATACACCTCAACGTATACATATATATACACACAGACATATACATATATACACATGTACATAATTCATACTGTCTACCTTTATTCATTCCCATCGCAATCCCGCCATACATGAAATAACAACAACCCCCTCCTCCCGCATGTGCGCGAGGTAGCGTTAGGAAAAGACAACAAAGGCCACATTCGTTCACACTCAGTCTATTTTTGTCATGTATAATGCACCGAAACCACAACACCCTTTCCACATCCAGGCCCCACACAACTTTCCATAGTTTACCCTAGACGCTTCAAATGCCCTGGTTCAATCCATTAACAGCACGTCGACCCCGGTATATCACATCGTTCCAATTCACTCTATTCCTTGCACGCCTTTCACCCTCCTGCATGTTCAGGCACCGATTACTCAAAATCTTTTTCACTCCATCTTTCCACCTCCAATTTGGTCTTCTACTTCTCCTCGTTCCCACAGACACATATATCCTCTTGGTCAATCTTTCCTCACTCATTCTCTCCATGTGACCAAACCATTTCAAAACACCCTCTTCTGCTCTGTCAACCAGACTTTTTTTTTTATTACCACACATCTCTCTTACCCTGTTATCACTTACTCGATCAAACCACCTCACACCACATATTGCCCTCAAACATCTCATTTACAGCACATCCACCCTCCTCCGTTTTTTTTTTTTTTTTTGGAAAGTTGTGTGGGGCCTGGATGTGGAAAGGGAGCTATGGTTTTGGGCATTATTGCATGACAGCTAGAGACTGAGTGTGAACGAATGGGGCCTTTGTTGTCTTTTCCTAGTGCTACCTCGCACACATGAGGGGGGAGGGGGTGGTATTCCATGTGTGGCGAGGTGGCGATGGGAATGAATAAAGGCAGACAGTGTGAATTGTGTGCATGGGTATATATGTATGTGTCTGTGTGTGTATATATATGTGTACATTGAGATGTATAGGTATGTATATTTGCGTGTGTGGGTGTGTATGTATATACATGTGTATGGGGGTGGTTTGGGCCAGTTATTTCGTCTGTTTCCTTGCGCTACTTCGCAAACGCGGGAGATAGCGACAAAGCAAAATAGAATAAAATAAATAAATATATAAATATATATATATATATATATATATATATATATATATATATATATATATATATATATTTCTTTTTTTTTATACTTTGTCGCTGTCTCCCGCGTTTGCGAGGTAGCGCAAGGAAACAGACGAAAGAAATGGCCCAACCTCCCCCCATACACATGTATATACATACGTCCACACACGCAAATATACATACCTACACAGCATTCCATAGCTTACCCCAGACGCTTCACATGCCTTGATTCAATCCACTGACAGCACGTCAACCCCGGTATACCACATCGCTCCAATTCACTCTATTCCTTGCCCTCCTTTCACCCTCCTGCATGTTCAGGGCCCGATCACACAAAATCTTTTTCACTCCATCTTTCCACCTCCAATTTGGTCTCCCTCTTCTCCTTGTTCCCTCCACCTCCGACACATATATCCTCTTGGTCAATCTTTCCTCACTCATCCTCTCCATGTGCCCAAACCACTTCAAAACACCCTCTTCTGCTCTCTCAACCACGCTCTTTTTATTTCCACACATCTCTCTTACCCTTACGTTACTCACTCGATCAAACCACCTCACACCACACATTGTCCTCAAACATCTCATTTCCAGCACATCCATCCTCCTGCGCACAACTCTATCCATAGCCCACGCCTCGCAACCATACAACATTGTTGGAACCACTATTCCTTCAAACATACCCATTTTTGCTTTCCGAGATAATGTTCTCGACTTCCACACATTCTTCAAGGCCCCCAGAATTTTCGCCCCCTCCCCCACCCTATGATTCACTTCCGCTTTCATGGTTCGATCCGCTGCCAGATCCACTCCTAGATATCTAAAACACTTCACTTCCTCCAGTTTTTCTCCATTCAAACTTACCTGCCAATTGAGTTGACCCTCAACCCTACTGTACCTAATAACCTTGCTCTTATTCAAATTTACTCTTAATTTTCTTCTTTCACACACTTTACCAAACTCAGTCACCAGCTTCTGCAGTTTCTCACATGAATCAGCCACCAGCGCTGTATCATTAGCGAACAACAACTGACTCACTTCCCAAGCTCCCTCATCCACAACAGACTTCATACTTGCCCCTCTTTCCAAAACTCTTGCATTCACCTCCCTAACAACCCCATCCATAAACAAATTAAACAACCATGGAGACATCACACACCCCTGCCGCAAACCTACATTCACTGAGAACCAATCACTTTCCTCTCTTCCTACACGTACACATGCCTTACATCCTCGATAAAAACTTTTCACAGCTTCTAACAACTTGCCTCCCACACCGTATATTCTTAATACCTTCCAGAGAGCACCTCTATCAACTCTATCATATGCCTTCTCCAGATCCATAAATGCTACATACAAATCCATTTGCTTTTGTAAGTATTTCTCACATACATTCTTCAAAGCATACACCTGATTCACACATCCTCTACCATTTCTGAAACCACACTGCTCTTCCACAATCTGATGCTCTGTACATGCATTCACCCTCTCAATCAATACCCTCCCATATAATTTACCAGGAATACTCAACAAACTTATGCCTCTGTAATTTGAGTACTCACTCTTAGCCCCTTTGCCTTTGTACAATGGCACTATGCACGCATTCCGCCAATCCTCAAGCCACTCACCATGAATCATACATACATTAAATGACCTTACCAACCAGTCAACAATACAGTCACCCCCTTTTTTAATAAATTCCACTGCAATACCATCCAAACCTTCTGCCTTGCCGGCTTTCATCTTCCGCAAAGCTTTTACTACCTCTTCTCTGTTTACCAAATCATTTTCTCTAACCCTCTCACTTTGCACACCACCTCTACCAAAACACCCTATATCTGCCACTCTATCATCAAACACATTCAACAAACCTTCAAAATACTCACTCCATCTCCTTCTCATATCACCACTACTTGTTATCACCTTCCCATTTGCGCCCTTCACTGAAGTTCCCATTTGCTCCCTTGTCTTACGCACTTTATTTACCTCCTTCCAGAACATCTTTTTATTCTCCCTAAAATTTGATGATACTCTCTCACCCCAACTCTCATTTGCCCTTTTTTTTAACCTATTGCACCTTTCTCTTGACCTCCTGTCTCTTTCTTTTATACATCTCCCACTCAATTGCATTTTTCCCTGCAAAAATCGTCCAAATGCCTCTCTCTTCTCTTTCACTAATAATCTTACTTCTTCATCCCACCACTCACTACCCTTTCTAATCAACCTACCTCCCACTCTTCTCATGCCACAAGCATCTTTTGCGCAATCCATCACTGATTCCCTAAATACATCCCATTCCTCCCCCACTCCCCTTACTTACATTGTTCTCACCTTTTTCCATTCTGTACTCAGTCTCTCCTGGTACTTCCTCACACAAGTCTCCTTCCCAAGCTCACTTACTCTCACCACCCTCTTCACCCCAACTTTCACTCTTCTTTTCTGAAAACCCATACAAATCTTCACCTTCGCCTCCACAAGATAATGATCAGACATCCCTCCAGTTGCACCTCTCAGCACATTAACATCCAAAAGTCTCTCTTTCGCGCGCCTGTCAATTAACACGTAATCCAATAACGCTCTCTGGCCATCTCTCCTACTTATATACGTATACTTATGTATATCTCGCTTTTTAAACCAGGTATTCCCAATCACCAGTCCTTTTTCAGCACATAAATCTACAAGCTCTTCACCATTTCCATTTACAACACTGAACACCCCATGTATACCAATTATTCCCTCAACTACCACATTACTCACCTTTGCATTCAAATCACCCATCACTATAACCCGGTGTTGTGCATCAAAACCACTAACACTCTCATTCAGCTGCTCCCAAAACACTTGCCTCTCAAGATCTTTCTTCTCATGCCCAGGTGCACATGCACCAATAATCACCCATCTCTCTCCATCAACTTTCAGTTTTACCCATATTGATCGAGAATTTACTTATTTACATTCTATCACATACTCCCACAACTCCTGTTTCAGGAGTACTGCTACTCCTTCCCTTGCTCTTGTCCTCTCACTAACCCCTGACTTTACTCCCAAGACATTCCCAAACCACTCTTCCCCTTTACCCTTGAGCTTCGTTTCACTCAGATCCAAAGCATCCAGGTTCCTTTCCTCAAACATACTACCTATCTCTCCTTTTTTCACATTTTTGGTTACATCCACACACATTTAGGCACCCCAGTCTGAGCCTTCGAGGAGGATGAGCACTCCCCGCGTGACTCCTTCTTCTGTTTCCCATTTTAGAAAGTTAAAAAAAAATACAAGGAGGGGAGGATTTCTGGCCCCCGTTCCCGTACCCTCTAGTCGCCTTCTACGACACGCGAGGAATGCGTGGGAAGTATTCTTTCACCCCTATATATATATATATATATATATATATATATATATATATATATATATATATATATATATATATATATATATATGTGTGTGTGTGTGTGTGTGTGTGTGTGTGTGTGTGTGTGTGTGTGTGTGTGTGTGTGTGTGTGTATGTATACGTATGTATACGTTGAAATGCATAGATATGTATATGTGCGTGTCTGGGCGTTTATGTATATACATGTGTATGTGGATGGGTTAGGGCAATCTTTCGTCTGTTTCTTTGCGCTACCTCGCTAACGTGGGAGACGACGATTAAGTACAATAAATGAATATATATATATATATATATATATATATATATATATATATATATATATATATATATATATATATATATATATATATATATATATATATATATGTATGTATATTTATATATGTAAGAACAAACTGCATAGGAACGCCAACCTTCATATAACATGCAAACCTCCAATAGACAGGATCGAACCCGGAATCCCTGTGCAACAGGCGGGAATGCTACCGCTGGGCTATGGGCCTCCGCCTGTTGCACAAGGGTCCCGGGTTCGATCCTTGCTGTTGGAGGTTTGTATGATATATGTATATATATGTACATGTACAGAGCATCAGATTGGGGAAGAGCAGTGTGGTTTCAGAAGTGGTAGAGGATGTGTGGATCAGGTTTTTGCTTTGAAGAATGTATGTGAGAAATACTTAGAAAAGCAAATGGATTTGTATGTAGCATTTATGGATCTGGAGAAGGCATATGATAGAGTTGATAGAGATGCTCTCTGGAAGGTATTAAGAATATATGGTGTGGGAATTTTCGCCCCCTCCCCCACCCTATGATCCACTTCCGCTTCCATGGTTCCATCCGCTGCCAGATCCACTCCCAGATATCTAAAACACTTCACTTCCTCCAGTTTTTCTCCATTCAAACTCACCTCCCAATTGACTTGACCCTCAACCCTACTGTACCTTGCTCTTATTCACATTTACTCTTAACTTTCTTCCTTCACACACTTTACCAAACTCAGTCACCAGCTTCTGCAGTTTCTCACATGAATCAGCCACCAGCGCTGTATCATCAGCGAACAACAACTGACTCACTTCCCAAGCTCTCTCATCCCCAACAGACTTCATACTTGCCCCTCTTTCCAAAACTCTTGCATTTACCTCCCTAACAACCCCATCCATAAACAAATTAAACAACCATGGAGACATCACACACCCCTGCCGCAAAACTACATTCACTGAGAACCAATCACTTTCCTCTCTTCCTACACGTACACATGCCTTACATCCTCGATAAAAACTTTTCACTGCTTCTAACAACTTGTCTCCCACACCATATATTCTTAATACCTTCCAGAGAGCATCTCTATCAACTCTATCATATGCCTTCTCCAGATCCATAAATGCTACATACAAATCCATTTGCTTTTCTAAGTATTTCTCACATACATTCTTCAAAGCAAACACCTGATCCACACATCCTCTACCCCTTCTGAAACCACACTGCTCTTCCCCAATCTGATGCTCTGTACATGCCTTCACCCTCTCAATCAATACCCTCCCATATAATTTACCAGGAATACTCAACAAACTTATACCTCTGTAATTTGAGCACTCACTCTTATCCCCTTTGCCTTTGTACAATGGCACTATGCACGCATTCCGCCAATCCTCAGGCACCTCACCATGAGTCATACATACATTAAATAACCTTACCAACCAGTCAACAATACAGTCACCCCCTTTTTTAATAAAGGGGTAAAGGGGAAGAGTGGTTTGGGAATGTCTTGGGAGTAAAGTCAGGGGTTAGTGAGAGGACAAGAGCAAGGGAAGGAGTAGCAATACTCCTGAAACAGGAGTTGTGGGAGTATGTGATAGAGTGTAAGAAAGTAAATTCTCGATTAATATGGGTAAAACTGAAAGTTGATGGAGAGAGGTGGGTGATTATTGGTGCATATGCACCTGGGCATGAGAAGAAAGATCAAGAGAGGCAAGTGTTTTGGGAGCAGCTGAATGAGTGTGTTAGTGGTTTTGATGCACAACACCGGGTTATAGTGATGGGTGATTTGAATGCAAAGGTGAGTAATGTGGCAGTTGAGGGAATAATTGGTATACATGGGGTGTTCAGTGTTGTAAATGGAAATGGTGAAGAGCTTGTAGATTTATGTGCTGAAAAAGGACTGATGATTGGGAATACCTGGTTTAAAAAGCGAGATATACATAAGTATACTTATGTAAGTAGGAGAGATGGCCAGAGAGCGTTATTGGATTACGTGTTAATTGACAGGCGTGCGAAGGAGAGACTTTTGGATGTTAATGTGCCGGGAGATGCAACTGGAGGGATGACATATATATATATATATATATATATATATATATATATATATATATATATATATATATATATATATATGTATATATATATATATATATATATATATATAAATATATATATATATATATATATATATATATATATATATATATATATATATATATATATATATATATATATATATATATATATATATATATATATATATATATATATATATATATAAATATATATATATATATATATATATATATATATATATATATATATATATATATATATTTTTTTTTTTTTTTTTCATACTATTCGCCATTTCCCGCATTAGCGAGGTAGCGTTAAGAACAGAGGACTGGGCCTTTGAGGGAATATCCTCATATGGCCCCCTTCTCTGTTCCTTCTTTTGGAAAATTTAAAAAAAAATTGAGAGGGGAGGATTTCCAGCCCCCCGCTCCCTTCCCTTTTAGTCGCCTTCTGTGACATGCAGGGAATACGTGGGAGGTATTCTTTCTCCCCTATATATATCTATCTATTCATTCGCTTCGACTTGTCGCCGCCTCCCGCGCCAGCGAGGTAGAACAAGGAAACAGACGAAAGAATGGCCCAACCCACCCACATGTATATATATATATATATATATATATATATATATATATATATATATATATATATATATATATATATATATATATATATATATATATATATATATATATATATACATATATATATATATATATTATCCCTGGGGATAGGGGAGAAAGAATACTTCCCACGTATTCCCTGCGTGTCGTAGAAGGCGACTAAAAGGGAAGGGAGCGGGGGGCTGGAAATCCTCCCCTCTCGTTTTTTTTTTTTTTTTTAATTTTCCAAAAGAAGGAACAGAGAAGGGTGGCCAGGTGTGGGTATTCCCTCAAAGGCCCAGTCCTCTGTTCTTAACGCTACCTCGCTATCGCGGGAAATGGCGAATAGTATTAAAAAAAAAGAAAGAATATATATATATATATATATATATATATATATATATATATATATATATATATATATATATATATATATATATATATATATATATATATATAATACTTAGAAAAGCAAGTGGACTTGTATGTAGCATTTATGGATCTGGAGAAGGCATATGATAGAGTTGATAGAGATGCTCTATGGAAAGTATTAAGAATATATGGTGTGGGAGGCAAGTTGTTAGAAGCAGTGAAAAGTTTTTATCGAGGATGTAAGGCATGTGTACTTGTAGGAAGAGAGGAAAGTGATTGGTTCTCTGTGAATGTAGGTTTGCGGCAAGGGTGTGTGACGTCTCCATGGTTGTTTAATTTGTTTATGGATGGGTTGTTAGGGAGGTGAATGCAAGAGTTTTGGAAAGAGGGGCAAGTATGAAGTCTGTTGGGGATGAGAGAGCTTGGGAAGTGAGTCAGTTGTTGTTCGCTGATGATACAGCGCTGGTGGCTGATTCATGTGAGAAACTGCAGAAGCTGGTGACTGAGTTTGGTAAAGTGTGTGAAAGAAGAAAGTTGAGAGTAATTGTGAATAAGAGCAAGGTTATTAGGTACAGTAGGGTTGAGGGTTAAGTCAATTGGGAGGTAAGTTTGAATGGAGAAAAACTGCAGGAAGTAATGTGTTTTAGATGTATGGGAGTGGATCTGGCAGCGGATGGAACCATGGATGCGGAAGTGGATCATAGTGTGGGGGAGGGGGCGAATATCCTGGGAGCCTTGAAGAATGTGTGGAAGTCGAGAACATTATCTCGGAAAGCAAAAATGGGTATGTTTGAAGGAATAGTGGTTCCAACAATGTTGTATGGTTGCGAGGCGTGGGCTATGGATAGAGTTGTGCGCAGGAGGATGGATGTGCTGGAAATGAGATGTTTGAGGACAATGTGTGGTGTGAGGTGGTTTGATCGAGTAAGTAACGTAAGGGTAAGAGAGATGTGTGGAAATAAAAAGAGCGTGGTTGAGAGAGCAGAAGAGGGTGTTTTGAAATGGTTTGGGCACATGGAGAGAATGAGTGAGGAAAGATTGACCAAGAGGATATATGTGTCGGAGGTGGAGGGAACGAGTAGAAGTGGGAGACCAAATTGGAGGTGGAAAGATGGAGTGAAAAAGATTTTGTGTGATCGGGGCCTGAACATGCAGGAGGGTGAAAGGAGGGCAAGGAATAGAGTGAATTGGATTGACGTGCTGTCAGTGGATTGAATCAGGGCATGTGAAGCGTCTGGAAGCTGTGTAGGTATGTATATTTGCGTGTGTGGAAGTATGTATATACATGTGTATGGGGGTGGGTTGGGCCATTTCTTTCGTCTGTTTCCTTGCGCTACCTCGCAAACGCGGGAGACAGCGAAAAAAAAAAAAAAAAAAAATATATATATATATATATATATATATATATATATATATATATATATATATATATATATATATATATGTATATATACATATATATATATATATTTTTTTTTTCTTTTCTTTCTTTCAAACTATTCGCCATTTCCCGCATTAGCGAGGTAGCGTTAAGAACAGAGGACTGGGCCTTTGAGGGAATACCCTCACCTGGCCCAATTCTCTGTTCCTTCTTTTGGAAAATTGAAAAAAAAAAGAAAAAAAAAAAAACCGAGAGGGGAGGATTTCCAGCCCCCCGCTCCCTCCCCTTTTAGTCGCCTTCTACGACACGCAGGGAATACGTGGGAAGTATTCTTAATCCCCTATCCCCAGGGATTATATATATATATATATATATATATATATATATATATATATATATATATATATATATATATATATATATATATATATATATATATATATATATATACACATATATGTATACACATATATATATATATATATATATATATATATATATATATATATATATATATATATATATATATATATATATATATATATATATGTATATATATATATATATATATATATATATATATCATTTATATCTATTTACTTATTATATTGTTTCGCTGTGTCCCGCGTTAGCGAGGTAGCGCAAGGAAACAGACGAAAGAATGGCCCAACCCACCCATATACACATGTATTTACATACACATAAACATACGCACATATACATACCTATACATTTCAACGTACACATACATATATACACAGACATGTACATATATACACATGTACATAATTCATACCTGCTTCTTCTATTCATTCCAGTCGCCACCTCGCCATACATGAAATGACAGCCAGCTCCCCCAACTTGCGCACAAGGTAGCGCTTGGAAAAGACAACAAAGGCCACATTCGTTCACACTCAGTCTCTAGCTGTCATGTATAATGCACCCTAACCACAGCTCCCTTTCCACATCCATGCCCCACAAAACGTTCTATGGTCAACCCCACACTCTTCAAACTCCCTGATTCAATCCATTGACAGCACTTCGACCCCAGTATACCTCGCCGTTCCAATTCACTCTATTCCTTGCACGCCTTTTACCCTCCTGTATGATCAGGCCCCGATCACTCAAAATCTGTTTCACTCCATCATTCCACCTCCAAATTGGTCTCTCACTTCTCCTCGTTCCCTCCACCTTTGACGCATATATCCTCTTTGCGAATCTTTCCTCACTCATTCTCTCCATATGACCAAACCTTTTTAATACACCCTCTTCTGCCTCTCAACCACACTCTTTTTATTACCACCAATCTCTCTTACCCTTTCATTACTTACTCGATCAAGCCACCTCACACTACATATTGTCCTCAAACACCTCATTTCCAACCCATCCACCCTCCTCCGCACAACTCTATCTATAGCCCATGCTTCGCAACCATATAACATTGTTGGTATCACTATTCCTTCAAACATACCCATTTTTGCTTACCGAGATAATATTCTCGCCTCCCACACATTCTTCAACGCTCCCAGAACTTTTGCCCCTTCCCTCACCCTATGGACCCACTTCCGCTTTCATGGTTCCATCCGCTGCCAAATCCACTCCCAGATATCTAAAACACTTCACTTCCTCCAGTTTTTCTCCATTTAAACTTACCTTCCAACTGACTTGTCCCTCAACCCTTCTGTAACTAACAACATTGCTCTTATTCACATTTACTCTCAGCTTTCTTCTTTCACACACTTTACCAAACTCAGTCACCAGCTTCTGCAGTTTCTCACCGAATCAGCTACCAGCGCTGTATCACTAGCGAAAAACAGCTGACTCACTTCCCAAGGTCTCTCATCCACAACAGATAACATACTTGCCCCTCCAAAACTCTTGCATTCACTTCCCTAACAACCTTATCGATTAACAAATTAAGCAACCCTGGAGACCTCACGCACCCCTGCCGCAAACCGACATTCACTGAGAACCAATCAGTTTCCTCTCTTCTTACTCGTACACATGCCTTACATCCTCGATAAAAGCTTTTCACTGATTCTAGCAACTTGCCTCCCACACCATATATACTCAATACCTTCCACAGAGCATCTCTATCAACTCTATCATATACCTTCTCCAGATCCATAAATGCTACATACAAATTCATTTGTTTTTCTAATAATTTCTCACATACATTCTTCAAAGCAGAGACATCCTCTCCTGCTTCTGAAACCACACTGCTTTTCCCCAGTCTGATGCTCTGTATATGCTTTCACCCTCTCAATCAATACCCCCCATATAATTTCCCATGGATACTCAACAAACTTATACCTCTGTAATTTGAGCACTCACCTTTATCCCCTTTGCCTTTGTACGATGGTACTATGAATGCATTCCGCCAATCCTCAGGCACCTCACCATGAGTCAGCATTATGTACATTAAATATCCTTACCAACCAGGCAACAACACAGTCATCACCTTTTTTTAATAAATTCCAGTACGATACCATCCAAACCCGCTGCCTTGCAAGCTTTCATCTTCTGTAAAGCTTTCACTACCTCTTTTTTGTTTACCAAATCATTCTCCAACACACTCTATATCTGTCAATCTTCATCTAAAACACTCAACAAACCTTCAAAATTCTCACTCCATCTCTCACATCACCACTACTTGTTATTACCTCCATATTAGTCCCCTTCACTGATGTTCCCATGTGTTATCTTGTCTTACGCACTTTATTTACCACCTTCCAAAATATCTTTTTAGTTTCCCTAAAATTCAATGATACTCTCTCCCCCTACTCTCATTTGCCCTCTATTCCACCTCTTGCACCTTTTTCTTGACCCCTGCCTCTTTCTTTTATACATATTCCAGTCATTTGCACTATATTCCTGCAAAAATCATCCAAATGCCTCTCTCTTCTCTTTCACTAATAATCTTACTTCTTCATCCAACCACTCACTACTCTTTCTAATCTGCCCACCTCCCACGCTTCTCATACCACAAGCATCTTTTGCGCAAGCCATCACTGCTTCCCTAAATACATCCCATTCCTCCCCCACTCCCCTTACGTCCTTTGCTCTCACCTTTTTCGATTCTGCACTCAGTCTCTCCTAGCACGTCCTCACACAAATATTATTTCCAAGCTCATTTACTCTCACTACTCTCTTCACCCCAACATTCTCTCTTCTTTTCTGAAAACCTCTACAAATCTTAACCCTAGCCTTCACAAGATAATGATCAGACATCCCTCCAGTTGCACCTCTCAGCACATTAGCTTCCAAAAGTCTCCCTTTCAAGCGCGTATCAATTAACACGTAATCCAATAACGCTCTCTGGCCATCTCTCCTGCTTACATACGTGTACTTATGTATATCTCTCGTTTTAAACCAAGTATTCCCAATCACCAGCCTTTTTTCAGCACACAAGTCTACAAGCTCCTCACCTTTACCATTTACAACACTGAACACCCCATGTACACCAATTATTCCCTGCACTACCACATTATCACCTTTGCATTCAATTCACCCATCACTCTAACCAGGTCTCGTGCATCAAAACTATAAACACACTCATTCAGCTGCTACCAAAACACTTGCCTCTCATGATCTTTCTTCTCATGCCTAAGTGCATAGGCACCAATAATCACCCATCTCTCTCCATCTACTTTCAGTTTTACCCATATCAATCTAGAGTTTACTTTCTTACACTCTATCACATACTCTCACCACACCTGTTTCAGAATCAGTACTACTCTTCCCTTGCTCATTTCCTCTCACCAACCTCTAACTTTACTCCCAAAACATTCCCAAACCACTCTTCCCCTTTACCCTTGAGCTTCGTTTCACTAAGAGCTAAAACATCCAGGTTCCTTTCCTCAAACATACTACCTATCTCCCCTTTTTTCTCATCTTAGTTACATCTACACACATTTAGACACCCCAGTCTGAGCCTTCGAGGAGGATGAGCACTAAGATGTTTTAGCTCTTAGTGAAACGAAGCTCAAGAGTAAAGGGGAAGAGCGTTTTGGGAATGTTTGGGAATAAAGTCAGGGGTTAGTGGGAGGACAAGAGCAATGGAAGGAGCAGCACTACTCCTGAAACAGGAGTGGTGGGAGAATGTGATAGAGTGTAAGAAAATAAATTCTAGATTTATATGGATAAAACTGAAAGTAGATGGAGAGAGATGGGTGATTATTGGTGTCTATGCACCTGGGCATGAAAGAAAGATCATGAGAGGCAATTGATACAGTAATAGATTATTTGAATGCAAAGGTGAGTGATGTGGCAGTTGAGGGAATAATTGGTGTACGTGGGGTGTTCAGTTTTGTAAATTGAAATGGTGAAGAGTTTGTAGATTTGTGTGCTGAAGAAGGACTGCTGATTGGGAATACCTGGTTTAAGAAGAGAGATATACATACGCATACTTTTGTAAGTAGGAGTGATGGTCAGAGAGCGTCATCAGATTACGCGTTAATTGATTGGCGCGCGAAAGAGAGATTTTTGGATGTTAATGTGCTTAGAGGTGCCACTGGAGGGATGTGTGATCATTATGCTGTGGAGGCGAGGGTGACGATTTGCAGAGGTCTTCAGAAAAGAAGAAAGTTGGGGTGAAGAGAGTGGTGAGAGTAAGTGAGCTTGGGAATGAAACTTGTGTGAGGACGTACCAAGAAAGACTGAGCGCAGAATGGAAAAAGGTGAAAGCATAGAACGTAAGGGGAGTGGGGGAGGAATAGCATGTTTTTAGGGGAGCAGTGATGGCTTGCGCAAAAAATGCTTGTGGCATGAGAAGCGCGGTAAGTGGGCAGATTAGAAAGGGTAGTGAGTGGTGGGATGAAGAAATAAGATTATTAGCGAAATAGAAGAGAGAGGCCTTTGGCCGATTTTTGTAGGGAAATAGTGCAAGTGACTGGGAGATGTATAAAAGAAAGAGGCAGGAGGTCAAGAGAAAGGTGCAAGAGGTAAAAAGGAGGGCAAATGAGAGTTTGGGTGAGAGAGTATCATAAAATTTCAAGGAAAATTAAAAGATGTTTTGTTAGGAGGTAAATAAAGTGCGTAAGACAAGAGAAGAAATGGGAACATCAGTGAAGGGGGCAAATGGGGAGGTAATTACAAGTAGTTGTGATGTGAGAAGGAGATGGAGTGAGTATTTAGAAGGTTTGTTGGATGTTTTGATAACAGAGTGGCAGATATAGGGTGTTTTGGTCGAGGTGGTGCGCGAAGTGAGAGGGTTACGGAGAATAATTTGGTAAACAGAGAAGAGGTAGCGAAATCTTTGCGGAAGATGAAAGCCGGCAAGGCTGTGGGTTTGGATAGTATTCCAGTGGAATTTATAAAGAAAAAAAGGGAATGACTGTGTTGTTGACTGGTTGGTAAGGATATCTAATGCATGTATGGATCATGGTAAGGTACCTGAGGATTGGCAGAATGCATGCATGGTGCCATTGTACAAAGACAAAGGGGATAAAGGTGAGTGCTCAAATTACAGAGGTATAAGTTTGTTGAGTATTCCTGGGAAATCATATGGGAATGTGTTGAATGAGAGAGTGAAAGCATGTACAGAGCATCAGATTGGGGAAGAGCAATGTGGTTTAAGAAATGGTAAAGAATGTGTGGATCAGGTGTTTACTTTGAAGAGTGTATGTGAGAAATACTTAGAAAAACAAATGGATCTGTATGTAGCATTTATTGATCTGGAAAAGGCATATGATAGAGTTGATAGAGATGCTCTGTGGAAAGTATTAAGAATGTATGGTGTGGGAGGTAAGTTGCTAGAAGCAGTGAAAAGTTTCTATCGAGGATGTAAGGCATGTGTACGAGTAGGAAGAGAGCAAAGTGATTGGTTCTCAGTGAATGTCGGTTTTCGGCAGCGGAGCGTGATGTCTCCACTATTGTATAATTTGTTTATGGATGGGGTTGTTAGGGAGGTGAATGCAAGGTTTTTGGAGAGAGTGGCAAGTATGCACTCTGTTGTGGATGAGAGAGCTTGGGAAGTGATTCAGTTGTTATTCGTTGATGATACAGCGCGTGTGACTGATTCGGCTGAGAAACTGCAAAAGCTGGTGACTGAGTTGGGTAAAATGTGTGAAAGAAGAATGCTGAGAGTAAATGTGAATAAGAGCAAGGCTAGTAGGTGCAGTAGGGTTGAGGGACAAGTCAGTTGAGAGGTATGTTTGACTGGAGAAAGACAGGGGGAAATGAAGTGCTTTAGATACCTGGGAGTGGATTTGTCAGCGGATGGAACCATGAAATTAGAAGTGAGTCAGTGGGTGGGGGAGGGGGCTTAAGTTCTGGGAACGTTGAACAATGTTTGGAAGGCGAGAGCACTATCTCCGAAAGCAAAAATGGGTATGCTTGAAGGAATCGTGGTTCCAATAATGTTATATTTTTGCAAGGCGTGGGTTATAGGTAGAGTTGTCCGGAAAAGGCTGGATGTGTTGGAAATGAGGTGTTTGAGGACAATATGTGGTGTGAGGTGGTTTGATCGAGTAAGTAATGAAAGGGTAACAGAGATGTATGGTAATAAAAAGAGTGTGGTTGAGAGAGCAGAAGAGGGTGTTTAGAAATCGTTTGGTCACATTGAGAGAATGAGTGAGGAAAGATTGACAAAGAGGATATATGTCTCAGAGATAGAGGGAACGAGAAGTGGGAGACCAAATTAAAGGTGGAAGTATGGAGTGAAAAAGATATTGAACGATCGGGGCCTGAACATGCAGGAGGGTAAAAGGCTTGCAGGGAATAAAGTGAATTGGAACGATGTGGTATATCGGGGTCGACGTGCTGTCAGTGGATTGAACCAGGGGGTGTGAAGCGTGTGGGGTAAACCTAAGAAAGTTTTGTGGGGCCTGGATGTGGAAAGGGAGCTGTGGTTTCGGTGCATTATACATGACTGCAAGAGACAAAATGTCAACGAAAAAGGCCTTTGTTGTCTAATCCTAACGCTGCCTCACTCGCATGCTGGGGGAGGGGATTGTCATTTCATGTGTGGCGGGGTGGCGACGGGAATGAACAAAAGCAGCAAGTATGAATTATGTACATGTGAATATATGTATGTCTGTTTATGTATCTATATCTATATTCATATCTATCGATCTATCTATCTATCTATCTATCTATCTATCTATCTGTCTATCTATCTATCTATATATATATATATATATATATATATTTTTTTTTTTTTTTTTGCCGCTGTCTCCCGCGTTTGCGAGGTAGCGAAAGGAAACAAACGAAAGAAATGGCTCAACCCACCCCCATACACATGTATATACATACACGTCCACACACACAAATATACATACCTATACATCTCAATGTACACATATATACACACACAGACACATACATATATACCCATGCACACAATTCACACTGTCTGCCTTTATTCATTCCCATCGCCACCTCGCCACGCATGGAATACCATCCCCCTCCCCCCTCATGTGTGCGAGATAGCGCTAGGAAAAGACAACAAATGGCCCATTCGTTCACACTCAGTCTCTAGCTGTCATGCAATAATGCCCGAAACCACAGCTCGCTTTCCACATCCAGGCCCCACACAACTTTCCATGGTTTATCCCAGACGCTTCACATGCCCTGATTCAATCCACTGACAGCACGTCAACCCCGGTATACCACATCGATCCAATTCACTCTATTCCTTGCCCGCCTTTCACCCTTCTGCATGTTCAGGCACCGATCACTCAAAATCTTTTTCACTCCATCTTTCCACCTCCAATTTGGTCTCCCACTTCTCCTCGTTCCCTCCACCTCCGACACATATATCCTCTTGGTCAATCTTTCCTCACTCATTCTCTCCATGTGCCCAAACCATTTCAAAACACCCTCTTCTCCTCTCTCAACCACGCTCTTTTTATTTCCACACATCTCTCTTACCCTTACATTACTTACTCGATCAAACCACCTCACACCACACATTGACCTCAAACATCTCATTTCCAGCACATCCACCCTCCCGCGCACAACTCTATCCATAGCCCACGCCTCGCAACCATAAAACATTGTTGGAACCACTATTCCTTCAAACATACCCATTTTTGCTTTCCGAGATAATGTTCTCGACTTCCACACATTTTCAAGGCTCCCATGATCTTCGCCCCCTCCCCCACCCTATGATTCACTTCCGCTTCCATGGTTCCATCCGCCGCCAGATCCACTCCCAGATATCTAAAACACTTTACTTCCTCCAGTTTTTCTCCAATCAAACTTACCTCCCAATTGACTTGACCCTCAACCCTACTGTACCTAATAACCTTGCTCTTATTCACATTTACTCTTAACTTTCTTCTTTCACACACTTTACCGAACTCAGTCACCAGCCTCTGCAGTTTCTCACATGAATCAGCCACCAGTGCTGTATCATCAGCGAACAACAACTGACTCACTTCCCAAGCTCTCTCATCCACAACAGACTTCATACTTGCCCGTCTTTCCAAAACTCTTGCATTCACCTCCCTAACAACCCCATCCATAAACAAATTAAACAACCATGGAGACATCACACACCCCTGCCGCAAACCTACATTCACTGAGAACCAATCACTTTCCTCTCTTCCTACACGTACACATGCCTTACATCCTCGATAAAAACTTTTCACAGCTTCTAACAACTTGCCTCCCACACCATATATTCTTAATACCTTCCACAGAGCATCTCTATCAACTCTATCATATGCCTTCTCCAGATCCATAAATGCTACATACAAATCCATTTGCTTTTCTAAGTATTTCTCACATACATTCTTCAAAGCAAACACTTGATCCACACATCCTCTACCACTTCTGAAGCCATACTGCTCTTCCCCAATCTGATGCTCTGTACATGCCTTCACCCTCTCAATCAATACCCTCCCATATGATTTACCAGGAATACTCAACAAACTTATACCTCTATAATTTGAGCACTCACTCTTATCCCCTTTGCCTTTGTACAATGGCACTATGCAAGCATTCCGCCAATCCTCAGGCACCTCACCATGAATCATACATACATTAAATAACCTTACCAACCAGTCAACAATACAGTCACCCCCTTTTTTAATAAATTCCACTGTAATACCATCCAAACCTGCTGCCTTGCCGGCTTTCATCTTCCGTAAAGCTTTTACCACCTCTTCTCTATTTACGAAATCATTTTCCCTAACCCTCTCACTTTGCACACCACCTCGACCAAAACACCCTATATCTGCCACTCTATCATCAAACACATTCAACAAACCTTCAAAATACTCACTCAATCTCCTTCTCACATCACCACTACTTGTTATCACCTCCCCATTAGCCCCCTTCACTGAAGTTCCCATTTGCTCCCTTGTTTTACGCACTTTATTCACCTCCTTCCAAAACATCTTTTTATTCTCCCTGAATTTTGATGATACTCTCTCACCCCAACTCTCATTTGCCCTCTTTTTCACCTCTTGCACCTTCTCTTGACCTCATGTCTCTTTCTTTTATACCTCTGCCACTCATTTGCATTTTTTCTATGGAAAAATCGTCCAAATGCCTCTCTCTTATCTTTCACTAATAATCTTACTTCTTCATCCCACCACTCACTACCTTTTCTGATCAACCCACCTCCCACGCTTCTAATGCCACAAGCATCTTTTGCGCAAGCCATCACTGCTTCCCTAAGTACATCCCATTCCTCCCCCACTCCCCTTACCTCCTTTGTTCTCACCTTTTTCCATTCTGTACTCAATCTCTCCTGGTACTTCCTCACATAAGTCTCCTTCCCAAGCTCACTTACTCTCACCACTCTCTTCACCCCAACATTCTCTCTTCTTTTCTGAAAATCTTCACAAATCTTCACCTTCGCCTCCACAAGATAATGATCAGACATCCCTCCAGTTGCACCTCTCAGCACAATAACATCCAAAAGTCTCTCTTTCGTGCGTCTATCAATTAACACGTAATCCAATAACGCTCTCTGGCCATCTCTCCTACTTACATACGTATACTTATGTATATCTCGCTTTTTAAACCAGGTATTCCCAATCACCAGTCCTTTTTCAGCACATAAAATCTACAAGCTCTCCACCATTTCCATTTACAACACTGAACACCCCATGTATACCAATTATTCCCTCAACTGCCACATTACTCACCTTTGCATTCAAATCACCCATCACTATAACCCGGTCTTTTGCATCAAAACCCCTAACACACTCATTCAGCTGCTCCCAAAACACTTGCCTCTCATGATGTTTCTTCTCATGCCCAGGTGCATATGCACCAATAATCACCCATCTCTCTCCATCAACTTTCAGTTTTACCCATATCAATCTAAAACTTACTTTCTTACACTCTATCACAAACTCCCACAACTCCTGATTCAGGAGTAGTGCTACTCCTTCCCTTGCCCTCAGCCCTACTGTACCTAATAACCTTGCTCTTATTCACATTTACTCTTAACTTTCTTCTTGCACACACTTTACCAAACTCACTCACCAGCTTCTGCAGTTTCTCAAATGAATCAGCCACCAGCGCTGTATCATCAGCGAACAACAACTGACTCACTTCCCAAGCTCTCTAATCGACAACAGACTTCATACTTGCCCCTCTTTCCAAAACTCTTGCATTCACCTCCCTAACAACCCCATCCATTAGCAAATCAAACAACCATGGAGACATCACACACCCCTGCCGCAAACCCATATTCACTGAGAACCAATCACTTTCCTCTCTTCCTACACGTACACATGCCTTACATCCTCGATAAAAACTTTTCACTGGTTCTAACAACTTGCCTCCCACACCATATATTCTTAATACCTTCCACAGAGCATCTCTATCAAATCTATCATATGCCTTCTCCAGATCCATAAATGCTACATACAAATCCATTTGCTTTTCTAAGTATTTCTCACAATCCCCAATCTGATACTCTGTACAAACGTTCACCCTCTCAATCAATACCCTTCCATATGATCTACCAGGAATACTCAACAAACTTATAACTCTGTAATTTGAGCACTCACTTTTATCCCCTTTGCCTTTGTACAATGGCACTATGCAAGCATTCCGCCAATCATCAGGCACCTCACCATGAATCATATATACATTAAATAACCTTACCAACCAGTCAACAATACAGTCACCCCCTTTTTTAATAAATTCCACTGCAATACTATCCAAACCTGCTGCCTTGCCGGCTTTCATATTCGGCAAAGCTTTTACTACCTCTTCTCTATTTACCAAATCATTTTCCCTAACCCTCTCACTTTGCACACCACCTCGACCAAAACACCCTATATCTGCCACTCTATCAACAAACACATTCAACAAACCTTCAAAATCTCTATTCAAAATCTTTAAATCTCAAAATCTCTAAATCTTAAAATCTCTAAATCTCCATCTCCTTCTCACATCACCACTACTTGTTATCACCTCCCCATTAGCCCCCTTCACTGAAGTTCCCATTTGCTCCCTTGTCTTACGCACTTTATTTACCTCCTTCCAGAACATCTTTTTATTCTCCCTAAAATTTAATGATACTCTCTCACCCCAACTCTCATATATATATGTATGTAGCATTTATTGATCTGGAGAAGGCATATGATAGAGTTGATAGAGATGCTCTGTGGAAGGTATTAAGAATATATCGTGTGGGAGGCAAGTTGTTAGAAGCAGTGAAAAGTTTTTATCGAGGATGTAAGGCATGTGTACGTGTAGGAAGAGAGGAAAGTGATTGGTTCTCAGTGAATGTAGGTTTGCGGCAGGGGTGTGTGATGTCTCCATGGTTGTTTAATTTGTTTATGGATGGGGTTGTTAGGGAGGTGAATGCAAGAGGTTTGGAAAGAGGGGCAAGTATGAAGTCTGTTGGGGATGAGAGAGTTTGGGAAGTGAGTCAGTTGTTGTTCGCTGATGATACAGCGCTGGTGGCTGATTCATGTGAGAAACTGCAGAAGCTGGTGACTGAGTTTGGTAAAGTGTGTGAAAGAAGAAAGTTAAGAGTAAATGTGAATAAGAGCAAGGTTATTAGGTACAGTAGGGTTGAGGGTCAATTCAATTGGGAGGTGAGTTTGAATGGAGAAAAACTGGAGGAAGTGAAGTGTTTTAGATATCTGGGAGTGGATCTGGCAGCGGATGGAACCATGGAAGCGGAAGTGGATCATAGGGTGGGGGAGGGGGCGAAAATTCTGGGAGCCTTGAAGAATGTGTGGAAGTCGAGAACATTATCTCGGAAAGCAAAAATGGGTATGTTTGAAGGAATAGTGGTTCCAACAATGTTGTATGGTTGCGAGGCGTGGACTATGGATAGAGTTGTGCGCAGGAGGATGGATGTGCTGGAAATGAGATGTTTGAGGACAATGTGTGGTGTGAGGTGGTTTGATCGAGTAAGTAACGTAAGGGTAAGAGAGATGTGTGGGAATAAAAAGAGCGTGGTTGAGAGAGCAGAAGAGGGTGTTTTGAAATGGTTTGGTCACATGGAGAGAATGAGTGAGGAAAGATTGACCAAGAGGATATATGTGTCGGAGGTGGAGGGAACGAGGAGAAGAGGGAGACCAAATTGGAGGTGGAAAGATGGAGTGAAAAAGATTTTGTGTGATGGGGGCCTGAACATGCAGGAGGGTGAAAGGAGGGCAAAGAATAGAGTGAATTGGAGCGATGTGGTATACCGGGGTTGACGTGCTGTCAGTGGATTGAATCAAGGCATGTGTATGGGGGTGGGTTGGGCCATTTCTTTCGTCTGTTTCCTTGCGCTACCTCGCAAACGCGGGATACAGCGACAAAGCAAAAAAAAAAATAAAATATATATATATATATATATATATATATGGTCTAAGCTTCCTGTGCTGTTGGGTTGGAAGGGATCTTCACCCTTCCAACCCAACAGCACAGGAAGCTTAGACCAAATTACTACACTGCACATGGACCCACACAGCATCCGAGATGGCATCAGCCAACCACAACCCTGTCTTGCACTATACTAATAACAGTAGATATCCTCGCGTGTCGTAGAAAGCGACTAGAGGGGACGGGAGCGGGGGGCCAGAAATCCTCCCCTCCTTGTATTAACTTTCTAAAATGGGAAACAGAAGAAGGAGTCACGCGGGGAGTGCTCATCCTCCTCGAAGGCTCAGACTGGGGTGCCTAAATGTGTGTGGATGTAACCAAGATGTGAAAAAAGGAGAGATAGGTAGTATGTTTGAGGAAAGGAACCTGGATGTTTTGGCTCTGAGTGAAACGAAGCTCAAGGGCAAAGGGGAAGAGTGGTTTGGGAATGTCTGGGGAGTAAAGTCAGGGGTTAGTGAGAGGACAAGAGCAAGGGAAGGAGTAGCAATACTCCTGAAACAGGAGTTGTGGGAGTATGTGATAGAGTGTAAGAAAGTAAATTCTCGATTAATATGGGTAAAACTGAAAGTTGATGGAGAGAGGTGGGTGATTATTGGTGCATATGCACCTGGGCATGAGAAGAAAGATCAAGAGAGGCAAGTGTTTTGGGAGCAGCTGAATGAGTGTGTTAGTGGTTTTGATGCACGAGACCGGGTCATAGTGATGGGTGATTTGAATGCAAAGGTGAGTAATGTGGCAGATGAGGGAATAATTGGTATACATGGGGTGTTCAGTGTTGTAAATGGAAATGGTGAAGAGCTTGTAGATTTATGTGCTGAAAAAGGACTGATGATTGGGAATACCTGGTTTAAAAAGCGAGATATACACAAGTATACTTATGTAAGTAGGAGAGATGGCCAGAGAGCGTTATTGGATTACGTGTTAATTGACAGGCGTGCGAAAGAGAGACTTTTGGATGTTAATGTGCTGAGAGGTGCAACTGGAGGGATGTCTGATCATTTTCTTGTGGAGGCAATGGTGAAGATTTGTATGGGTTTTCAGAAAAGAAGAGTGAATGTTGGGGTGAAGAGGGTGGTGAGAGTAAGTGAGCTTGAGAAGGAGACCTGTGTGAGGAAGTACCAGGAGAGACTGAGTACAGAATGGAAAAAGGTGAGAACAATGGAAGTAAGGGGAGTAGGGGAGGAATGGGATGTATTTAGGGAATCAGTGATGGATTGCGCAAAAGATGCTTGTGGCATGAGAAGAGTGGGAGGTGGGTTGATTAGAAAGGGTAGTGAGTGGTGGGATGAAGAAGTAAGAGTATTAGTGAAAGAGAAGAGAGAGGCATTTGGACGATTTTTGCAGGGAAAAAATGCAATTGAGTGGGAGGTGTATAAAAGAAAGAGACAGGAGGTCAAGAGAAAGGTGCAAGAGGTGAAAAAAAGGGCAAATGAGAGTTGGGGTGAGAGAGTATCATTAAATTTTAGGGAGAATAAAAAGATGTTCTGGAAGGAGGTAAATAAAGTGCGTAAGACAAGGGAGCAAATGGGAACTTCGGTGAAGGGCGCAAGTGGGGAGGTGATAACAAGTAGTGGTGATGTGAGAAGGTATATTGAAGGTTTGTTGAATGTGTTTGATGATAGAGTGGCAGATATAGGGTGTTTTGGTCGAGGTGGTGTGCAAAGTGAGAGGGTTAGGGAAAATGATTTGGTAAACAGAGAAGAGGTAGTGAAAGCTTTGCGGAAGATGAAAGCTGGCAAGGCAGCAGGTTTGGATGGTATTGCAGTGGAATTTATTAAAAAAGGGGGTGACTGTATTGTTGACTGGTTGGTAAGGTTATTTAATGTATGTATGACTCATGGTGAGGTGCCTGAGGATTGGCGGAATGCGTGCATAGTGCCATTGTACAAAGGCAAAGGGGATAAGAGTGAGTGCTCAAATTACAGAGGTATAAGTTTGTTGAGTATTCCTGGTAAATTATATGGGAGGGTATTGATTGAGAGGGTGAAGGCATGTACAGAGCATCAGATTGGGGAAGAGCAGTGTGGTTTCAGAAGTGGTAGAGGATGTGTGGATCAGGTGTTTGCTTTGAAGAATGTATGTGAGAAATACTTAGAAAAGCAAATGGATTTGTATGTAGCATTTATGGATCTGGAGAAGGCATATGATAGAGTTGATAGAGATGCTCTGTGGAAGGTATTAAGAATATATGGTGTGGGAGGAAAGTTGTTAGAAGCAGTGAAAAGTTTTTATCGAGGATGTAAGGCATGTGTACGTGTAGGAAGAGAGGAAAGTGATTGGTTCTCAGTGAACGTAGGTTTGCGGCAGGGGTGTGTGATGTCTCCATGGTTGTTTAATTTGTTTATGGATGGGGTTGTTAGGGAGGTAAATGCAAGAGTTTTGGAAAGAGGGGCAAGTATGAAGTCTGTTGGGGATGAGAGAGCTTGGGAAGTGAGTCAGTTGTTGTTCGCTGATGATACAGCGCTGGTGGCTGATTCATGTGAGAAACTGCAGAAGCTGGTGACTGAGTTTGGAAAAGTGTGTGGAAGAAGAAAGTTAAGAGTAAATGTGAATAAGAGCAAGGTTATTAGGTACAGTAGGGTTGAGGGTCAAGTCAATTGGGAGGTGAGTTTGAATGGAGAAAAACTGGAGGAAGTGAAGTGTTTTAGATATCTGGGAGTGGATCTGGCAGCGGATGGAACCATGGAAGCGGAAGTGGATCATAGGGTGGGGGAGGGGGCGAAAATCCTGGGGGCCTTGAAGAATGTGTGGAAGTCGAGAACATTATCTCGGAAAGCAAAAATGGGTATGTTTGAAGGAATAGTGGTTCCAACAATGTTGTATGGTTGCGAGGCGTGGGCTATGGATAGAGTTGTGCGCAGGAGGATGGATGTGCTGGAAATGAGATGTTTGAGGACAATGTGTGGTGTGAGGTGGTTTGATCGAGTGAGTAACGTAAGGGTAAGAGAGATGTGTGGAAATAAAAAGAGCGTGGTTGAGAGAGCAGAAGAGGGTGTTTTGAAGTGGTTTGGGCACATGGAGAGGATGAGTGAGGAAAGATTAACCAAGAGGATATATGTGTCGGAGGTGGAGGGAACAAGGAGAAGAGGGAGACCAAATTGGAGGTGGAAAGATGGAGTGAAAAAGATTTTGTGTGATCGGGGCCTGAGCATGCAGGAGGGTGAAAGGAGGGCAAGGAATAGAGTGAATTGGAGCGATGTGGTATACCGGGGTTGACGTGCTGTCAGTGGATTGAATCAAGGCATGTGAAGCGTCTGGGGTAAACCATGGAAAGCTGTGTAGGTATGTATATTTGCGTGTGTGGACGTATGTATATACATGTGTATGGGGGGTGGGTTGGGCCATTTCTTTCGTCTGTTTCCTTGCGCTACCTCGCAAACGCGGGAGACAGCGACAAAGTATAATAAAAAATAATAAATAATATATATATATATATATATATATATATATATATATATATATATATATATATATATATATATATATATATATATATTTATATGAGAGAGTTTGGGAAGTGAGTCAGTTGTTGTTCGTTGATGATACAGCGCTTGTGACTGATTCATGTGAGAAACTGCAGAAGCTGGTGACTGAGTTTCGTAAAGTGTGTGAAAGAAGAAAGTTAAGAGTAAATGTGAATAAGAGCAAGGTTATTAGGTACAGTAGGGTTGAGGGTCAAGTAAATTGGGAGGTGAGTTTGAATGGAGAAAAACTGGAGGAAGTGAAGTGTTTTAGATATCTGGGACTGGACCTGGCAGCGGATGGAACCATGGAAGCTGAAGTGGATCATAGGGTGGGGGAGGGGAAATTCTGGGAGCCTTGAAGAATGTGTGGAAGTCGAGAACATTATCTCGGAAAGCAAAAATGGGTATGTTTGAAGGAATAGTGGTTCCAACAATGTTGTATGGTTGCGAGGCGTGGGCTATGGATAGAGTGGTGCGCAGGAGGATGGATGTGCTGGAAATGAGATGTTTGAGGACAATGTGAGGTGTGAGGTGGTTTGATCGAGTAAGTAACGTAAGGGTAAGAGAGATGTGTGGAAATAAAAAGAGCGTGGTTGAGAGAGCAGAAGAGGTTGTTTTGAAATGGTTTGGGCACATGGAGAGAATGAGTGAGGAAAGATTGACCAAGAGGATATATGTGTCGGAGGTGGAGGGAACGAGGAGAAGAGGGAGACCAAATTGGAGGTGGAGAGATGGAGTGAAAAAGATTTTGTGTGATCGGGGCCTGAACATGCAGGAGGGTGAAAGGAGGGCAAGGGATAGAGTGAATTGGAGCGATGTGGTATACCGGGGTTGACGTGCTGTCAGTGGATTGAATCAGTGCATGTGAAGCGTCTGGGGTAAACCATGGAAAGCTGTGTAGGTATGTATATTTGCGTGTGTGGACGTATGTATATACATGTGTATGGGGGTGGGTTGGGACATTTCTTTCGTCTGTTTTCTTGCACTACCTCGCAAACGCGGGAGACAGCGACAAAGCAAAAAAAAAAAAAAAAAAAAAAAAAAATATATATATATATATATATATATATATATATATATATATATATATATATATATATATATATATATATATATATATATATATATATATAAACGCTCACACAAGCACATATCCATACCCATACATCTCAACGTATACATACATATACGTACACAGACATATGCACATATACACATATATATATATATATATATATATATATATATATATATATATATATATATATATATATATATATTCATAACTGCTGCCTTTATCCATTATCGCCGCCAACATAACTCTCAATTGACTTGTCCTTTAACCC
This sequence comes from Panulirus ornatus, assembly GCF_036320965.1. Taxonomy (NCBI): domain Eukaryota; kingdom Metazoa; phylum Arthropoda; class Malacostraca; order Decapoda; family Palinuridae; genus Panulirus; species Panulirus ornatus. The sequence continues at coordinate 40,548,471 of NC_092227.1, forward strand.
TACTGAACCTGCCTCCCACACCATATATTCTTAATACCTTCCACAGAGCATCTCTATCAAATCTATCATATGCCTTCTCTAGAGCCATAAATGCTGCATACAAATCCATTTGCTTTTCTAAGTATTTCTCACATAAATTTTTCAAAGCAAACACCTGATCAACACATCCTCTACCACTTCTGAAACCACAATGCTCTTCCCCAATCTGATGCTCTGTACAAACCTTCACCCTCTCAATCAATACCCTCCCATATAATTTACCAGGAATACTCAACAAACGTATACCTCTGTAATTTGAGCACTCACTTTTATCCCCTTTGCCTTTGTACAATGGCACTATGCACACATTCCGCCAATCCTCATGCACCTCACCATGAATCATATATACATTAAATAACCTTACCAACCAGTCAACAATACAGTCACCCCCTTTTTTAATAAATTCCACTGCAATACTATCCAATCCTGCTGCCTTGCCGGCTTTCATCTTCGGCAAAGCTTTTACTACCTCTTCTCTATTTACCAAATCATTTTCCCTAACCCTCTCACTTTGCACACCACCTCGACCAAAACACCCTATATCTGCCACTCTATCATCAAACACATTCAACAAACCTTCAAAATACTCACTCCATCTCCTTCTCACATCACCACTACTTGTTATCACCTCCCCATTAGCCCCCTTCACTGAAGTTCCCATTTGATCCCTTGTCTTACGCACTTTATTTACCTCCTTCCAGAACATCTCTTTATTCTCCCTAAAATTTAATGATACTCTCTCACCCCAACTCTCATATATATATATATATATATATATATATATATATATATATACATATACTTTTTTTTAGCCTATTTATTTTGTTTTGTCGCTGTCTCCTGCGTTAGCGGGGTAGTGCAAGGAAACAGACGAAAGAATGGACCAACCCACCCACATGCACATGTATATACATACACGTCCACACACGGAAATATATATATACACACACATATATACACACAGACATATACATATATACACATGTACATAATTCATACTATCTGCCTTTATTCATTCCCATCGCCACCCCGCCACACATGAAATAACACCCCCCTCCCCCCGCATATGCGCGAGGTAGCGCCAGGAAAAGACAACAAAGACCACATTCGTTCACACTCAGTCTCTAGCTGTAATGTTAAAATGCACCGAAACCACAGCTCCCTTTCCACATCCAGGCCCCCACAGAACTTTCCATGGTTTACCCCAGACGCTTCACATGCCTTGGTTCAATCCATTGACAGCACGTCGACCCCGGTATACCACATCATTACATTTCACTCTATTCCTTACAGGCCTTTCACCCTCTTGCATGTTCAGGCCCCGATCACTTAAAATCTTTTTCACTCCATCTTTCCACCTCCAATTTGGTTTCCCACTTCTCCTCGTCCCCTCCACCACTGACACATATATCCTTTTGGTCAATCTTTCCTCACTCATTCTCTCCTTGTGACCAAACCACTTCAAAACACCCTCTTTTGCTCTCTCAACCACAGTCTTTTTATTACCACACATCTCTCTAACCCTATTATTACTTACTTGATCAAACCACCTCACACCATAAATTGTCCTCAAATATCTCATTTCCAGCACGTCCATATTCCTCCGCACAACTCTATCTATAGCCCATTTGCTTCTCTAAGTATTTCTCACATACATTCTTCAAAGAACACACCTGATCCACACATCCTCTATCACTTCTGAAACCACACTACTCTTCCCCAATCTGAAACTCTCTACATGCCTTCACCTTCTCAATCAATACCCTCCCATACAATTTCCTAGGAATACTCAACAAACTTATACCTCTGTAATTTGAGCACTCAATTTTATCCCCTTTGCCTTTGTACAATGGCACTATGCAAGAATTCCGCCAATTCTCAGGCACCTCGCCATGAGTCATAAATACATTAAATAACCTTACCAACCAGTCAACAACACGGTCACCCTCTTTTTTAATAAATTCCTCTGCAATACCATCCAAACCCGCTGCTTTTCCGGCTTTCATCTTCCGCAAAGCTCTTACTACCTCCTCTCTTTACCAAATCATTCTCCCTAACCCTCTCACTTTCCACAGCACCTCGACCAAAACACTCTATATCTGCCACTGTATCATGAAAGACATTCAACAAACCTTCAAAATACTCACTCCATCTCCTTCACATATCACCTTTACTTGTTATCACCTCCCCATTTGTCACCTTCAGTGATGTTCCCATTTGTTCTCTTGTCTTACACACTTGATTTACGTCATTCCAAAACATCTTTTTATTCTCCCTAAAATTTAATGATACTCTCTCACCCCAACTCTCATTTGCCCTCTTTTTCACCTCTTACACCTTTCTCTTGACTTCCTGCCTCTTTCTTTTATACATCTCCCAGTCATTTGCATTATTTCTTTGCAAAAATCGTCCAGATTCCTCCCTCTTCTTTCTTTCTTTTTCTTTCAAACTATTCGCCATTTCCCGCATTAGCAAGGTAGCGTTAAGAACAGAGGACTGGGCCTCTGAGGGAATATCCTCACCTGGCCCGCTTCTCTGTTCCTTCTTTTGGAAAATTAAAAAAAAAAAAAACAGGAGGGGAGGATTTCCAGCCCCCCGCTTCCTCCCCTTTTAGTCGCCTTCTACGAAACGCAGGGAATACGTGGGAAGTATTCTTTCTCCCCTATCCCCAGGGATATCCTTCCTCCCTCCCTCTTCTGTTTTACTAAAAACCATACTTTTTCATCCCACCACTCACAACCCTTTCTAATCTGCTCACCTCCTACGCTTCTCATGCCACAAGCAACTTTTGCGCAAGCCATCACTGCTTCCCTAAATACATCCCATTCCTCCCTCACTCCCCTTACGTCCTTTGTTCTCACCTTTTTCCATTCTGTTCTCAGTCTCTCGTGGTACTTCATCACACAAGTCTCCTTCCCAAGCTCATTCACTCTCACCGCGCTCTTAATCCCAATATTCTCTCTTCTTTTCTGAAAACCCCTTCATATATATATATATATATATATATATATATATATATATATATATATATATATATATAGGGTGGGGGAGGGGGCGAAAATTCTGGGGGCCTTGAAGAATGTGTGGAAGTCGAGAACATTATCTCGGAAAGCAAAAATGGGTATGTTTGAAGGAATAGTGGTTCCAACAATGTTGTATGGTTGCGAGGCGTGGGCTATGGATAGAGTTGTGCGCAGGAGGATGGATGTGCTGGAAATGAGATGTTTGAGGACAATGTGTGGTGTGAGGTGGTTTGATCGAGTGAGTAACGTAAGGGTAAGAGAGATGTGTGGAAATAAAAAGAGCGTGGTTGAGAGAGCAGAAGAGGGTGTTTTGAAGTGGTTTGGGCACATGGAGAGGATGAGTGAGGAAAGATTGACCAAGAGGATATATGTGTCGTAGGTGGAGGGAGCAAGGAGAAGAGGGAGACCAAATTGGAGGTGGAAAGATGGAGTGAAAAAGATTTTGTGTGATCGGGGCCTGAACATGCAGGAGGGTGAAAGGAGGGCAAGGAATAGAGTGAATTGGAGCGATGTGGTATACCGGGGTTGACGTGCTGTCAGTGGATTGAATCAGGGCATGTGAAGCGTCTGGGGAAGACCATGGAAAGCTGTGTAGGTATGTATATTTGCGTGTGTGGACGTATGTATATACATGTGTATGGGGGGGGGCTGGGCCATTTCTTTCGTATGTTTCCTTGCGCTACCTTGCAAACGCGGGAGACAGCGACAAAGTATAAAAAAAAAATATATATATATATATATACATATATATATATATATATATATATATATATATATATATATATATATATATATATATATATATATATATATATATATATATATATATATATATATATATATCTATATGTGTATATATATATATATATATATATATATATATATATATATATATATATAAATATATATATATATATATATATATATATATATATATATATATATATATATATATATATATATATATATATATATATATATATATAAACGCTCACACAAGCACATATCCATACCTATACATCTCAACGTATACATACATATACGTACACAGACATATACACATATACACACACATATATATATATATATATATGTTTTTATCGAGGATGTAAGGCATGTGTACGTGTAGGAAGAGAGGAAAGTGATTGGTTCTCAGTGAATGTAGGTTTGCGGCAGGAGTGTGTGATGTCTCCATGGTTGTTTAATTTGTTTATGGATGGGGTTGTTAGGGAGGTAAATGCAAGAGTCCTGGAAAGAGGGGCAAGTATGAAGTCTGTTGGGGATGAGAGAGCTTGGGAAGTGAGTCAGTTGTTGTTCGCTGATGATACAGCGCTGGTGGCTGATTCATGTGAGAAACTGCAGAAGCTGGTGACTGAGTTTGGTAAAGTGTGTGGAAGAAGAAAGTTAAGAGTAAATGTGAATAAGAGCAAGGTTATTAGGTACAGTAGGGTTGAGGGTCAAGTCAATTGGGAGGTGAGTTTGAATGGAGAAAAACTGGAGGAAGTGAAGTGTTTTAGATATCTGGGAGTGGATCTGTCAGCGGATGGAACCATGGAAGCGGAAGTGGATCATAGGGTGGGGGAGGGGGCGAAAATTTTGGGAGCCTTGAAAAATGTGTGGAAGTCGAGAACATTATCTCGGAAAGCAAAAATGGGTATGTTTGAAGGAATAGTGGTTCCAACAATGTTGTATGGTTGCGAGGCGTGGGCTATGGATAGAGTTGTGCGCAGGAGGATGGATGTGCTGGAAATGAGATGTTTGAGGACAATGTGTGTTGTGAGGTGGTTTGATCGAGTAAGTAACGTAAGGGTAAGAGAGATGTGTGGAAATAAAAAGAGCGTGGTTGAGAGAGCAGAAGAGGGTGTTTTGAAATGGTTTGGGCACATGGAGAGAATGAGTGAGGAAAGATTGACCAAGAGGATATATGTGTCGGAGGTGGAGGGAACGAGGAGAAGAGGGAGACCAAATTGGAGGTGGAAAGATGGAGTGAAAAAGATTTTGTGTGATCGGGGCCTGAACATGCAGGAGGGTGTAAGGAGGGCAAGGAATAGAGTGAATTGGAGCGATGTGGTATACAGGGGTTGACGTGCTGTCAGTGGAGTGAATCAAGGCATGTGAGGCGTCTGGGGTAAACCATGGAAAGCTGTGTAGGTATGTATATTTGCGTGTGTGGACATGTGTATGTACATGTGTATGGGGGGGGGGGGGGGGGAGGTTGGGCCATTTCTTTCGTCTGTTTCCTTGCGCTACCTCGCAAACGCGGGAGACAGCGACAAAGTATAAAAAATATATATATATATATATATATATATATATATATATATATATATATATATATATATATATATATATATATATATATATATATATATATATATTCATACCTGCTGCCTTCATCCATTATCGCCGCCAACATAACTCTCAATTGACTTGTCCTTTAACCCTACTGAACCTAATAATCTTGCTCCTATTCGCATTTACTCTCAGCTTTCTTCTTTGATACACCTTACCAAACTCAGTCACCAGATTCTGCAGTTTCTCATTCGAATCATCCTCCAGCGCTATATTATCAGCGAACAACAACTGATTCTCTCCCAAGCCCTCTCATCCACAACAGACTGCATATTTACCCCTCTCTCCAAAACTCTTGCATTCACCTCCCTAAAAACCCTATCCATAAACAATTTATGCAACCATGGGGACATCACGCATCCCTGCCGCAAACTGACATTCACTGAGAACCAATCACTTTCCTCTCTTCCTACTCGTACATATGCACTACATCTTTGATAAAAACTTTTCACTGCTTTTAGTAAGCTGCCTCCAACACCATATACTCTTGATACCCTCCACAGAGCATCTCTATCAACTCCATCATATGCCTTCCCAAGTCCATAAATGCTACATACAAGGCCATCAGTTTTTCTAGGTATTTCTCACATACATTCTTCAAAGCAAATACCTGATCCACACATCCTCCACCACTTCTGAAACCACACTGCTCTTCCCCAGTCTGATGCTCTGTACATTCCTTCATCCTCTCAATTAATATCCTTCCATACAATTTCCTAGGAATACTCAACAAACTTATACCCCTGTAATTTGAATACTCACCTTAATCCCCTTGCCTATGTACAATGGCACTATGCATGCATTCCGCCAATCCTAAGGCACATCATGAACCATGCATACATTGAATATCTTTACAGTACAGACACCTTCTTTTTATTAATAAATTCCACTGCAATACCATCCAAACCGCCGCCTTGCCTGCTTTCATCCTCGGTAAAGCTTTCACTACCTCTTCTCTCTTTACCAAACCATTCGCCCTGACCCTCTCACTTTGCACATCACCTCGACCAAAACACTACATCTGCCACTCTATCATCAAACATATTCAACAAACCTTCAAAATACTCACTCCATCTCCTCACTTCAACCCTACTAGTTATTACCTCCCCGTTAGCCCCTTTCACCGAAGTTTCCATTTGTTCTCTTGTCTTACGCACTTTATTTACGTATTTCCAAAACATCTTTTTTTTTCTTCCTAAGATTTAATGATAGGCTCTCACCCTAACTCTTACTTGCCCTCTTGCACCTTTCTCTTGACCTCTGCCTCTTTCTTTCATACATCTCCCATAATTCGCACTACTTCCCTGCAAAAATCGTCCAAACTCCTCTTTCTTCTCTTTCACTAACAATCCTACTTCATCTCACCACTCACTACCCCTTTCTAATCTCCCCACCTCCCACCTTTCTCATACCACAAGAATCTTTTGCGCAAGCCATCCTCCCCCTTACGTCATTTGCTCTCACCTTTTTTCCATTCTACACTCAATGTCTCCTGGTACTTCCTCACACGTCTCCTTTCCAAGCTCACTTTGTCTCACCACTCTCTTCACCCCAACATTGTCTCTTCTTTTCTGAAAACCTCTACAAATCTTTACTTCCGCCTGTACAAAATAATGATCAGACATCCCTCCAGTTGCCCCTCTCA
>NC_092227.1:40555629-40564641 GCF_036320965.1 Panulirus ornatus
AAAGAAATGATAGAGATGCCCTGGGGAAATGGATTTAAGAATATATGATGTGGGGCAAGTTGTTTAGTGGCAGTGAAAAGTTTTTATCGAGAATATAAGTCATGTGTACATGTAGGAAGAAAGGAAAGTGATTGGTTCTCAGTGAATGTTGGTTTGCGGCAGGGGTGTGTGATGCCTGCATGGTTGTTTAATTTGTTATGGATGGGGTTCTTGGGGAAGTGAATGAAAGAGTTCTGGAAAGTGAGTGGTTCGATGAAGAAGTAAGATTATTAGTGAAAGAGAAGAGAGAAGCATTCGGACTATTTTTGCAGGGAAATAATGCAAATGAGTGGCAGATGTGTAAAAGATAGAGGCAGGCGGTCAAGAGAAAGGTGCAAGAGGTGAAATAGAGGGCAAATGAGAGTTGGGGTGAGAGAGTATCATTAAATTTTAGGGAGAATAAAAAGATGTTCTCGAAGGAGGTAAATAAGGTGCGTAAGACAAGGGAACAAATGGGAACTTCAGTGCAGAGGCTAATGGGGAGGTGATAACAAGTAGTGGTGATGTGAGAAGGAAATGGAGTGAGTATTTTGAAGGTTTATTGAATGTGTTTGATGATAGAGTGGCAGATATAGGGTGTTTTGGTCGAGGTGGTGTGCAAAATGAGAGGGTTAAGGAAATGATTTTGTAAACAGAGAAGAGGTAGTAAAAGCTTTGTGAAAGATGAAAGCCCGCAAGGCAGCGGGTTTGGATGGTATTGCAGTGGAATTTATTAAAAAAGGGGGTGACTGTATTGTTGACTGGTTGGTAAGGTTATTCAATGTATGTATGATTCATGGTCAAGTGCCTGAGGATTGGCGGAATGCTTGCATAGTGCCATTGTACAAAGGCAAAGGGGACAAAGGTTAGTGCTCAAATTAAAGAGGTATAAGTTTGTTGAGTATTCCTAGTAAATTATATGGGAGGGTATTGATTGAGATGGTGAAGGCATGTACAGAGCATCAGATTGGGAAGAGCAGTGTGGCTTCAGAAGTGGTAGAGGATGTGTGGATCAGGTGTTTGCTTTGAAGAATGAATGTGAAAAATACTTAGAAAAGCAAATGGATTTGTATGTAGCATTTACGGATCTGGAGAAGGCATATGATAGAGTTGATAGAGATGCTCTGTGGAAGGTATTAAGAATATATGGTGTGGGAGGCAAGTTGTTACAAGCAGTGAAAAGTTTTTACCGAGGATGTAAGTCATGTGTACGTGTAGGAAGAGAGGAAAGTGTTTGGTTCTCAGTGAATGTAGGTTTGCGGCAGAGGTGTGTGATGTCTCCATGGTTGTTTAATGGTTGTTTATGGATGGAGTTGTTAGGGAGTTGAATGGAAGAGTTTTGGAAAGAGGGGCAAGTATGCAGTCTGATGTGGATGAGAGAGCTTGGGAAGTGAGTCAGTTGTTGTTCGCTGATGATACAGCACTTGTGGCTGATTCATGTGAGAAACTGCAGAAGCTGGTGACTGAGTTTGGTAAAGTGAGTGAAAGGAGAAAGTTGAGAGTAAAAGTGAATATGAGTAAGGTTATTAGGTACAGAAGTGTTCAGGGTCAAGTCAACTGGGAGGTAAGTTTGAATGAAGAAAAACTGGAGGAAGTGAAGTGTTTTAGATATCTGGGAGTGGATTTAGCTGTGGATGGAATCATGGAAGCGGAAGTGAATCATAGGTTGGGGGGAGGGGGCAAAAATTCTGAGAGCCTTGAAGAATGTGTGGAAGTCGAGAACATTATCTCGGAAAGCAAAAATGGGTACGTTTGAAGGAATAGTGGTTCCAACAATGTTGTATGGTTGCGAGGTGTAGGCTGTGGATAGACTTGTGCGCAGGAGGGTGAATGTGCTGGAAATGAGATTTTTGAGGACAATATGTGGTGTGAGGTGGTTTGATCGAGTAAGTAATGTAAGGGTAAGAGAGGTCTGTGGTAATAAAGATAGTGTGGTTGAGAAAGGAGAAGAGGGTGTTTTGAAATGGTATGGTCACATGGAGAGAATGAGTGAGGAAAGATTGACCAAGAAGAAAAATGTACCAGAGGTGGAGGGATCGAGGAGAAGTTGACGACCAAATTGGAGGTGGAAAGATGGAGTGAAAAAGATTTTGAGAGTTCGGGTCCTGAACATGCAGGAGGGTGAAAAGCGTGCAAGGAATAGAGTGAACTGGAACGATGTGGTATACCGTGGTCAACCTGCTGTCAGTGGATTGAACCAGGGTATGTGAAGCGTCTGAGGTAAAGCATGGAAAGTTCTGTGGGGCCTGGATGTGAAAGGGAGCTGTGGTTTCAGTGCATTATTACATGACAGCTAGAGACTGAGTGTGAACGAATGGGGCCTTTGTTGTCTTTTCCTAGCGCTACCTCGCACACATGAAGGGGTAGGGGGTTGTTATTCCATGTGTGGCGAGGTGACGATGGAATGAATAAGGGCAGACAGTATGAATTATGTACATGTGCATATATGTATATGTCTGTGTGTGTATATACATGTATACATTGAGATGTATAGGTATGTATATTTGCGTGTGTGGACGTGTATGTATGTACCTGTGTATGTGGGTGGGTTTGGGCCATTCTTTCGTCTGTTTCCTTTTGGTACCTAACTATCCCGGGAGACAGCGACAAAGCAAAATGATAATGATAATAATATATATATATATATATATATATATATATATATATATATATATATATATATGTATATATATATATATATATATATATATATATATATATATATATATATATATATATATATATATATATATATATATATATATATATATATATATATATATATATATATACATATATATATATATATATATATATATATATATATATATATATATATATATATATATATATATATATATATATATATATATATATATATGTATTATTGACTGGTTGGTAAGGTTATTCAATGTATGTATGACTCATGGTGAGGTGCCTGAGGATTAGCGGAATGCGTGCATAGTGCCATTGTACAAAGGCAAAAGGGATAAGAGTGAGTGCTCAAATTACAGATGTATAAGTTTGCTGAGTATTCCTGGTAAATTATATGGGAGGGTATTCATTGAGAGGGTGAAGGCATGTACAGAGCATCAGATTGGGGAAGAGCACTGTGGTTTCAGAAGTGGTAGAGGATGTGTGGATCAGGTGTTTGCTTAGAAGAATGTATGTGAGAAATACTTAGAAAAGCAAATGGATATGTATGTAGCATTTATGGATCTGGAGAAGGCATATGAGAGAGTTGATAGAGATGCTCTGTGGAAGGTATTAAGAATATATGGTGTGGGAGGCAAGTTGTTAGAAGCAGTGAAAAGTTTTTATCGAGGATGTAAGGCATGTGTACGTGTAGGAAGAGAGGAAAGTGATTGGTTCTCAGTGAATGTAGGTTTGCGGCAGGGGTGTGTGATGTGTCCATGGTTGTTTAAATTGTTTATGGATGGTGTTGTTATGGAGGTAAATTCAAGAGTTTTGGAAAGAGGGGCAAGTATGAAGTCTGTTGGGGATGAGAGAGCTTGGGAAGTGAGTCAGTTGTTGTTCGCTGATGATACAGCGCTGGTGGCTGATTCATGTGAGAAACTGCAGAAGCTGGTGACTGAGTTTGGCAAAGTGTGTGAAAGAAGAAATTTAAGAGTAAATGTGAATAAGAGCAAGGTTATTAGGTACAGTAGGGATGAGGATCAAGTCAATTGGGAGGTAAGTTTGAATGGAGAAAAACTGGAGGAAGTAAAGTGTTTTAGATATCTGGGAGTGGATGTGGCAGCGGATGGAACCATGGAAGCGGAAGTGGGTCATAGGGTCATAGGGTCATAGGGAGGGGGCGAAAATCCTGGGAGCGTTGACGAATGTGTGGAAGTCGAGAACATTATCTCGGAAAGCAAAAATGGGTATGTTTGAAGGAATAGTGGTTCCAACAATGTTGTATGGTTGCGAGGCGTGGGCTATGGATAGAGTTGTGCGCAGGAGGGTGGATGTGCTGGAAATGAGAAGTTTGAAGACAATGTGTGGTGTGAGGTGGTTTGATCGAGTAAGTAATGTAAGGGTAAGAGAGATGTGTGGAAATAAAAAGAGCTTGGTTGAGAGAGCAGTAGAGGGTTTTTTGAAATGGTTTGGGCACATGGAGAGAATGAGTGAGGAAAGATTGACCAAGAGGATATATGTGTCGGAGGTGGAGGGAACGAGGAGAAGTGGGAGACCAAATTGGAGGTGGAAAGATGGAGTGAAAAAGATTTTGTGTGATCAGGGCCTGAACATGCAGGAGGGTGAAAGGAGGGCAAGGAATAGAGTGAATTGGATCGATGTGTTATACCGGGGTTGACGTGCTGTCAGTGGATTGAATCAGGGCATGTGAAGCGTCTGGGGTAAACCATGGAAAGCTGGGTAGGTATGTATATTTGCGTGTGTGGACGTATGTATATACATGTGTGTGGGGATGGGTTTGGCCATTTCTTTCGTCTGTTTCCGTGCGCTACCTCGCAAACGCGGGAGACAGCGGCAAAAAAAAAATATATATATATATATATATATATATATATATATATATATATATATATATATATATATATATGTGTGTGTGTGTGTGTGTGTGTGTGTGTGTGTGTGTGTGTGTGTGTGTGTGTTCGTGTGTGCGTGAGTGTGTGTGTGTCTGTGTGTTTGTGTCTGTGTGTATGTGTGGATGGGCCGTTGTTCTTTTGTTTCCTGGCACCATCTCCTTGACGAGGGAAACGACGATCAAGTGTAATGAATAGATATACATATATAAAAATTCCAATGTTATTGGAATTACTGAAAACCCTATGTAACAGAAATGCATGATAATCCTTTGAGCACGACGTCAAGACTCTTGAGCAAAGCGATAAGAACTCTAGGTACGATTGCGTGACCGTAGACCAGAATTAGGTTAAATCAGAAGGTCACATTATCACAACCAACGATTGTATAGTTGTGCCCTTGGGTCGTGGTGTTTTGCTCAAGGTTCGTGCCGCCGTTCTGAAGGGTCGTAATGATGATCTCAAGTGTAGTACCGTCCTCTCAAGGATGAACAATTGTTTTTAGTATCGATAAATGATATTGACAGGAGCTTTGGTACTTGGGGACCAAATAACAAGCTAACGATCAAATGGTAACCTGGTGAACGATAAATCTATGACCAGCTACAAAGTGAAGGCCAGCTAATGAGAGGGTGACGCAATGAATGGTGGCCCAATGAGTGGTCATTCTTCAAAACTTGCCACACAGTGTCGTCTGCCTCGGGCAAACTTTGGCTATATCCCGATCATAATGCTCAGTAAACTCCGAGACCTGCTCAACTAGTTATAATTCTAAATACGAGTTCCACGAAATTTATCGCTTGGGAGTTGCAAAGAAAAAATAGAACATTTGAAGCGAATGCTAAGAAATCTACAAATGTTACATCACGATGAAGAGTTTCCCAAATAATTTTCCATTTTTTAAGTATTCTCATCGACTGCATATTTCATATCCATATATGAGATACGACGTAAACTGTAAATCTTCATGATTATTTCGGAACTTCAGATTTCTTCGTTTTCTTTAATACTTCGTGTGAACAATAGTCGTTTTCTAAAACTAATAATCTTTCAGGAGAAATATGAACATGAAATAGTAGAAATCTCTGTCTACTGGAGCTTCTTAACTATTGTTACAGTAGTATGTCACTATATATATATATATATATATATATATATATATATATATATATATATATATATATTTACTTATTTTTCTTATTTTGCTTTGTCGCTGTCTCCCGCGTTTTCGAGGTAGCGCAAGGAAACAGATGAAAGAAATGGCCCAACCCACCCCCCCCATACACATGTATATACATACACGTCCCCACACGCAAATATACATACCCATACATCTCAATGTACACATATATATACACACACAGACATATACATATATACACATGCACACAATTCACACTGTCTGCCTTTATTCATTCCCATCGCCACCTCGCCACACATGATATAACATCCCCATCCCCCTCATGTGTGCGAGGTAGCGCTAGGAAAAGACAAAAAAGGCCCCATTCGTTCACACTCACTCTCTAGCTGTCATGTAATAATGCCAAAAACCACAGCTCCCTTTCCACATCCAGGCCCCACACAACTTTCCATGGTTTACCACAGACGCTTCACAAGCCCTGATTCGGTCCATTGACAGCACGTCGACCCCGGTATACCACATCGATCCAGTTCACTCTATTCCTTGCACGCCTTTCACCCTCCTGCATGTTCAGGCCCCGATTACACAAAATCTTTTTCACTCCATCTTTTCACCTCCAATTTGGTCTCCCACTTCTCCTCTTTCCCTCTACCTCCGACACATATATCTTCTTGGTCAATCTTTCCTCACTCATTCTCTACATGTACCCAAACCATTTCAAAACTCCCTCTTCTGCTCTCTCAACCACGCTCTTTTTATTTCCACACATCTCTCTTACCCTTATATTACTTACTCGATCAAACCACCCTCACACCACATATTGTCCTCCAACATCTCATTTCCAGGACATCCACCCTCCTGCGCACTACTCTATCCATACCCCACGCCTCGCAACCACACAACATTGTTGGAACCACTACTCCTTCAACCATAGCCATTTTTGCTTTCGGGGATAATGTTCTCGACTTCTACACATTCTTCAAGGCTCCCAGGATTTTCGCCCCCTCCCCCACCCTATGATTCACTTCCGCTTCCATGGTTCCACCTGCTGCCAGATCCACTCCCAGATATCTAAAACACTTTACTTCCTCCAGTTTTTCTACATTCAAACTAACCTCTCAATTGATTTGACCCTCAACCCTACTGTACCTAATAATCTTGTTCTTATTCACATTTACTCTTAACTTTCTTCTTTCACACACTTTACCAAACTCAGTCACCAGCTTCTGCAGTTTCTCACATGAATCAGCCACCAGCGCTGTATCATCAGCGAACAACAACTGACTCACTTCCTAAGCTCTCTCATCCCCAACAGACTTCATACTTGCCCCTCTTTCCAAAACTCTTGCATTCACCTCCCTAACAACCCCATCCATAAACAAATTAAACAACCATGGAGACATCACACACCCCTGCCGCAAACCTACATTCACTGAGAACCAATCACTTTCCTCTCTTCCTACACGTACATATGCCTTACATCCTCGATAAAAACTTTTCACTGCTTCTAACAACTTGCCTCCCGCACCATATATTCTTAATACCTTCCACAGAGCATCTCTATCAACTCTATCATATGCCTTCTCCAGATCCATAAATGCTACATACAAATCCATTTGCTTTTCTAAGTACTTCTCACATACATTCTTCAAAGCAAACACCTGATCCACACATCCTCTACCACTTCTGAAACCACACTGCTCTTCCCCAATCTGATGATCTGTACATGCCTTCACTCTCTCAATCAATACCCTCCCATATAATTTACCAGGGGACACCAAGAATTCTGATACTATTCATGGTTGTAATTGAATCAGTTAGAAACTTATTTCGACCTTGAACTATAGCAATTCGATTAGCAGCTAATATAATTGCTGGTCATCTTCTTTTAACTCTTTTAAGGCAATACTTTTAATTTTACTCGTGCTTTATATGATTGATCATAAGATATACCTTAGTTTTATATTTTTTTGTACTTTTGTTTAAAATCTGACTCTTTACTTATTGTGAAATGTTTTATTACATTTATTGAAATGTATATGTAATAGAAAAAAGGCAAATAATCGAATTGCTGGCTGAATTCAAATTGTCGTTTAATTAGTAAAAATTGAATTTTCCATTCAGGGATATGGATGAGCCTATTGATGAAATTACATTTCAGGTTGAATAGGCATCTGGATAGTCTGAGTAACGCCGAGGTATACCCCTTAATAGGAATACTCAACAAACTTATACCTCTGTAATTTGAGCACTCACTCATATCCCCTTTACCTTTATACAATGGCACAATGCACGCATTCCGCAAATCCTCAGGCACCTCTCCATGAATCATACATACATTGAATAACCTTACCAACCAGTCAACAATACAGTGACCCCCTTTTTAAATAAATTCCACTGCAATACCATCCAAACCTGCTGCCTTGCCGGCTTTCATCTTCCGCAAAGCTTTTACTACCTCTTTGTTTACTAAATCATTTTTCCTAACCCTCTCACATTGCACACCACCTCGACCAAAACACCCTATATCTGCCACTCTATCATCAAACACATTCAACAAACTTCAAAATACTCACTCCATCTCCTTCTCACATTACCACTACTTGTTATTACCTCACCATTGGCCCCCTTCACTGAAGTTCCCATTTGCTCCCTTGTCTTACTTTATTTTATTTACCTCCTTCCAGAACATCTTTTTATTCTCCCTAAAATTTAATGATACTCTCTCACTCCAACTCTCATTTGCCCTCTTTTTCACCTCTTGCACCTTTCTCTTGACCTCATTTCTCTTTCTTTTATACATCTCCCACTCATTTGCATTTTTTCCCTGCAAAAATCGTCCGAATACTTCTCTCTTCTCTTTCACTAATAATCTTACTTCTTCATCCCACCACTCACTACCATTTCTAATCAACCCACCTCACACGCTTCTCATGCCACAAGCATCTTTTGCGCAAGCCATCACTGCTTCTCTAAATACATCCCATTCCTCCCCCACTCCCCTTACCTCCTTTGTTCTCACCTGTTTCCATTCTGTGCTCAGTATCTCCTGGTACTTCCTCACACAAATCTCCTTCCCAAGCTCACTTACTCTCACCACCCTCTTCCCTCCAAACATTCTCTCTTCTTTTCTGAAAACCCATACAAATCTTCACCTTCGCCTCCCCAAGATCATGATCAGACATTCCTCCAGTTGCACCTTTCAGCACATTAACATTCAAAAGTGTCTCTTTCGCACGCCTTTCAATTAACACGTAATCCAATAACGCTCTCTGGCCATCTCTCCTACTTACATACGTATACTTA
>NC_092227.1:40564741-40584815 GCF_036320965.1 Panulirus ornatus
CTTTCCAAAACTCTTCCATTCAACTCCCTAACAACTCCATCCATAAACAAATTAAACAACCATGGAGACATCACACACCTCTGCCGCAAACCTACATTCACTGACAACCAAACACTTTCCTCTCTTCCTACACGTACACATGACTTACATCCTCGGTAAAAACTTTTCACTGCTTCTAACAACTTGCCTCCCACACCATATATTCTGAATACCTTCCACAGAGCATCTCTATCAACTCTATCATATGCCTTCTCCAGATCCGTAAATGCTACATACAAATCCATTTGCTTTTCTAAGTATTTTTCACATCCATTCTTCAAAGCAAACACCTGATCCACACATCCTCTACCACTTCTGAAACCATACTGCTCTTCCCAATCTGATGCTCTGTACATGCCTTCACCATCGCAATCAATACCCTCCCATATAATTTACTAGAAATACTCAACAAACTTATACCTCTTTAATTTGAGCACTAACCTTTGTCCCCTTTGCCTTTGTACAATGGCACTATGCAAGCATTCCGCCAATCCTCAGGCACTTGACCATGAATCATACATACATTAAATAACCTTACCAACCAGTCAACAATACAGTCACCCCCTTTTTTAATAAATTCCACTGCAATACCATCGAAACCCGCTGCCTTGCGGGCTTTCATCTTTCACAAAGCTTTTACTACCTCTTCTCTGTTTACAAAATCATTTCCTTAACCCTCTCATTTTGCACACCACCTCGACGAAAACACCCTATATCTGCCACTCTATCATCAAACACATTCAATAAACCTTCAAAATACTCACTCCATTTCCTTCTCACATCACCACTACTTGTTATCACCTCCCCATTAGCCTCTTCACTGAAGTTCCCATTTGTTCCCTTGTCTTACGCACCTTATTTTCCTGCTTCCAGAACATCTTTTTATTCTCCCTAAAATTTAATGATACTCTCTCACCCCAACTCTCATTTGCCCTCTTTTTCACCTCTTGCACCTTTCTCTTGACCGCCTGCCTCTATCTTTTACACATCTGCCACTCATTTGCATTATTTCCCTGCAAAAATCGTCCGAATGCTTCTCTCTTCTCTTTCACTAATAATCTTACTTCTTCATCGAACCACTCACTTTCCAGAACTCTTTCATTCACTTCCCCAAGAACCCCATCCATAAACAAATTAAACAACCATGCAGGCATCACACACCCCTGCCGCAAACCAACATTCACTGAGAACCAATCACTTTCCTTTCTTCCTACACGTACACATGACTTATATTCTCGATAAAAACTTTTCACTGCCACTAACAACTTGCCCACCACATCATATATTCTTAAATCCTTCCACAGAGCATCTCTATCATTTCTTTCATATGCCTTCTCCAGATACATAAATGCTGCATACATATCCATTTGCGTTTTTAAGTATTTCTCACATACCTTCTTCAAAGCAAACACCTGATCAACACATCCTCCACCAGTTCTGAACCCACACTGATCTTCCCAAATCTGATGCTCTGTACATACCTTCACCCTCTCAATCAATACTATCCCATATAATTTCCAAGGAATTATCATCAAACTTATACCTCTGTAATTTGAGCACTCACTTTTATCCCCTTTGTCTTTGTACAATGGCACTATGCAAGCATTCCTTCAATCCTCGGGGACCTCACTATGAGTCATACATACATTAGATAACCAACCAGTCAACAATACAGTCACCCCCTTTGTAATAAATTCCACTGCAATACCATCCAAACCACTCTTGCCGGCTTTCATCTTCCATAAAGCTTTTACTACCTCTTCTCTGTTTACCAAATCATTTTCCCTAACATTCTCACTTTGCACACCACCTCGACCAAAACACTTTATATCTGCCACTCTATCAAGC
Organism: Panulirus ornatus; assembly: GCF_036320965.1. Lineage (NCBI taxonomy): Eukaryota > Metazoa > Arthropoda > Malacostraca > Decapoda > Palinuridae > Panulirus > Panulirus ornatus. The sequence goes on from NC_092227.1 coordinate 40,566,629, forward strand.
ACATTCAAAAAACCTTCAAAATACGTACTCCATCTCCTTCTCACATCACCACTATTTGTTATCACCTCCCCATTAGCCCCCTTCAATGAAGATCCCATTTCTTCTCTTCTCCTAAGCGCTCTATTTACCTCCTTCCAAAACATCGTTTTATTCTCCCTAAAATTTAATGATACTCTCTCACCCCAACTCTTATTTGCCCTCTTTTTCACCTCTTGGTCGTTTCCCTTGACCTTCTGCCTCTTTCTTGTATACATCTCCCAGTCATTTGCATTATTTCCCTGCAAAAATCGTCCAAATGCCTCTCTCTTCTCTCTCACTAATAATCTTACCTTTTCATCCCACCACTCACTACCCTTTCTAATCTGTCCACCTCCCACGCTTCTCATGTCACAAGCATCTTTTGCGCAAGCGATCACTGCTTCCCTAAATACATCTCATTCTTCCCCCACTCCCCTTATGCCATTCTGTACTCAGTCTCTCGTGGTACTTCCTCACACAAGTCTCCTTCTCAAGCTCACCTACTCTCACCACTCTCTTCACCCCAACATTCTCCCTTCTTTTCTGAAAACCTCTACAAATCTTTACCTTTGCCTCCAGAAGATAAAGATCAGACATTCCTCCAGTTACACCTCTCAGCACATTAGCATCCAAAAGTCTCTCTTTCGCGCGCCTATCAATTAACACGTAATCCAATAACGCTCTCTGGCCATCTCTCCTACTTACAAACGTATACTTATGTATATCTCTTTTTAAGCCAGGTATTTCCAATCACGAGTGCTTTGTCAGCGCATAATTCTAAAGCTCTTCACCATTTCCATTTACAACACTGAACACCCCATGTACACCAATTATCCCCTCAACTGCCACATTACTCACCTTTGCATTCAAATCACCCATCGCTATAACCCGGTCTCGTGCATCAAAACCACCAACACACTCATTCAGCTGCTCCCAAAACACCTTCCTCTCATGATCTTTCTTTTCTTACCCAAGTGCATATGCACCAATAATCACCCATCTCTCTCCATCCACTTTCAGTTTTACCCATATCAATCGAGAGTTTACTTTCTTACACTCTATCACATACTGCCACTACTCTTGTTTCAGGAGTATTGATATTCCTTCCCTTGCTCTTGTCCTTTCACTAACCCCTGACTTTACTCTCAAGACATTCCCAAACCATTCTTCCCCTTTACCCTTAAGCTTCGTTTAACTCAGATCGAAAACATCTAGGTTCCTTTCATCAAACATACTACCTATCTCACCTCTTTTCTCATCTTGGCTAAATTCAGACACATTTAGACACCCCACTCCCCGCGTGACTCCTTCATCCTAGTCCCCTTTTATACTTTCTCGCTGTCTCCAGCGTTAGAGAGGTAGTGCAAGGAAACAGAGAAAAAATGGCCCAACCCACCCATATACACATGTATATACATACAATTCCACACACTCATATATACATACCTATACATTTCAATATATACATATATAGACATACTCAAACATATACATACATACATCTGCGCATATTTCATTCTTCCTGCCTTTATTCATTCCATCGCCAATCCTCCACACATGAAATGATAACCCTCTACTCCCGCATGCGCGCTAGGTAGGGCTAGGAAAACGCAACAAGTCCACATTCGTTCACACTCAGTCTCTAGCTGTCATGTATAATCCACGGAAACCACTGCTCCCTTTCCACATTCAGGCCCCACAAAACTTTCTATTGTTTACCTTAGACACTTTACATGCCCGGCTTCAATCCACTGACAGCACATCGACCCGGGATACCACATCGTTCCCAATTCACTCTATTCTTGCACGCTTTTTACCTTCCTGCATATTCAAGCCCCGATCGCTCAAAATCTTTTTCACTCCTTCCTTCCACATCCAATTTGGATTCCCACTTCTCCTCGTTCCCTCCACCTTTTTAACACATATATCCTCTTTGTCAATCTTTCCTCGCTCATTCTCTCCATGTGACCAACCCGTTTCAAAACACCCTCTTCTGCTCTCTCAACAACACTCTTTTTGTAACCACACATCTCTCTTACCCTTTCATTATCTACCGATTAAACCACCTCACACCGCATATCGTCCTCAAACGTCTCATTTCAAGCACATCCACCCGCCTCCGCTCATATCTATCCATAGCCCACGCTTCGCAACCATATAGCATTGTTGGAACCACTATTCCTTTAAACATACCCATTTTTGCCATTCGAGATAAGATTCCTGCCTTCCACACATTTTTCAACGCTCCCAGAACTTTCGCCCCATCCCCCAGCCTGTGACTCACTTCCGCTTACATGGTTCCATCCGCTGCTAAATCCACTCTCAGATATCTATAACACTTTACTTCCTCCAGTTTTCCTCAGTTCAAACTTACCTCCCAATTGACTTGTCCTTGAACCCAATTTTACCTAATAACTTTGCTCTTATTCACATTTACTCTTAGCTTTCTTCTTTCACGCACTTTACCAAACTCAGTCACCAGCTTCTGTAGTTTCTTACCCGAATCAGCCACAAGCGCTGTATTATCAGCAAACAACAACTTTCTAACTTTCCAAGCTCTCTCATCCACAACAGGCTGCATACTTGCCCCTCTCTCCAAAACTCTTGCATTCACCTCTCTAACAACCCCATCCATAAACAAATTAAACAGCCATGGACACATCACGCATTCCTGCCGCAAACCGACATTCACTGGGAACCAATCTCTTTCCTCTCTTCCTACTCGTACACATGTCTTACATCCTCGATAAAAACATTTCACTGCTTCGAACAACTTGCCTCCCACACCATATATTCTGAAAACCTTCCACAGAGCATCTCTATCAACTCTATCATATGCCTTATATGCCTATTATCTGCCTTCTTCAGATCCATAAATGCTACATACAAATCCATTTGCTTTTCTAAGTATTTGTCACATACATTCTTCAAAGCAAGCACCTGATCCACACATCATCTACCCCTTCTGAAAACACACTGCTCTTCCCCAGTCTGATGCTCTTTACATGACTTCACCCTCTTAATCAATACCCTCCCATATAATTTCCAAGGAATACTCAACAAGCTTATAACTCTCTAATTTTAGCACTCATCTTTATCTCCTTTGCCTTTGTACACTACCACTATGCAAGCATTTCCCCAGTCCTCAGGCACCAGACCATGAGTCTTACGTACATTAAGTAACCTTACCAACCAGTCAACCATACAGTCACCCCCTTTTTTAATGAATTCCACTGCAATACTATCCAAACAAGCTGCCTCGCCGGTTTTTATCATCCGCAAAGCTTTAACTACCTCTTCTCTGTTTACCGAATCATTCTTCCTAACCGTCTCACTTTGCACACCACCTCCACCAAAACACTATATCCCCCACTGCGTCATCAAACACATTCAAGAAAACCTCCAAAATACTCACTCCATCTCTTCAAATCACCACTTCTTGTTATTACCTCCCCAGTAGCCCCCTTCACTGATGTTCCCATTTGTCCCCTTGTCTTACGCACTTTATCTACCTCCTCCAAAACATCTTATTATTCTCGCTAGTTTTGATATACTCTCTCACCCCAACTCTTATTTGTCCTCTTTTTCGCCTCTTGCACCTTTCTCTTGATCTCCTGCCTCTTCCTTTTATACATGTCCCAGTCATTAGCATTATTTCCCTGCAAACATTGTCCTAATGCTCTCTCTTCTCTTTCAATAACATTATTACTTCATTTTCCCACCACTCATGACCCTTTCTAATCTGCCCACCTACCACGCTCCTCATGCCACAAGTATCTTTTGCATAAGCCATCACTGCTTCCTTAAATATATCCCATTTTTCCATCACTTCCCTTACGTCTTTTGTTCTCACCTTTTTCCATTCTGTTCTCAGTCTCTCCCGGTACTTGCTCATAAGAGTCTCCTTCTCAAGCTCACTTACTCTTCACTCTCTTCACTCCAAAATTCTCTCTTTTTTTTGAAAACCTCTACAAATCTTCACCTTCGTCTCCACAAGATAATAATCAGACATCCCTCCATTTGTGCGTCTGAGCACATAAACATCTAAAAGTCTCTCTTTCAAGCGCTTATCAATTAACACGTAATCCAATAACGCTCTCTTGCCATCCCTCCTGCTTGTATACGTATACTTATGTATATCTCTTTTTAAACCAGGTACTGCCAATCACGAGGCCTTTTTCAGCGCATAAATCTACAAGCTCTTCACCATTTCCATTTAAAGCCCTGATCTCCCTATGTGCACCAATTATTCCCTCAACTGCCACATTACTCACCTTTGCATTCAAATCACCCATAACTAGAACCCAGTCTCGCGCATAAAAACTACTAACACACTCATTCAGCTGCTCCCAAAACACTTGCCTCTTATGATATTTCTTCTTATGTCCAGGTGCATATACACCAATAATCACCCATCTCTCTCTCCCTCCGATTTCAGTTTTACCCATATCAATCTAGAGTTTACTTTCTTACACTATATAACATACTCCCAACACTCCTGTTTCAGGAGTAGTGATACTCCTTCCCTTGCTCTTGTCCTCTCACTAAACCCTGATTTTACTTCTAAGACATTCCCAAACCACTCTTCTCCTTTACGCTTGAGCTTCGTTTCACTCAGAGCCAAAACATCCAGGTTCCTTTCCTCAAACATATTACCTATCTCCCCTTTTTTCGTCACCCGCGTTACCGAGGTAGAGCAAGGAAACAGACTACAGAATGGCCCAACCCACCCACATACACATGTATGTACATATAAGTCCACACATGCAAATATACATACCTATACATCTCAATGTACACATATATATACACACAGAGACATATACATATATACACATGTACATAATTCATAATGTCTGCCTTTATCTTTTCCCATCGCCACACCGCCACACATGGAATAACAACCCCCTCCCCCTCATGTGTGCGAGGTAGCGCTAGGAAAAGACAACAAAGGACCCATTCGTTCACACTCAGTCTCTAGCTGCCATGTAATAATGCACTGAAACCACAGCTCCCTTTCCACATCCATGCCCCACAGAACTTTCCATGGTTTACCTCAGACGCTTCACATACCCTGGTTCAATTCATTGACAGCACGTCGACCCCGGTATACCACATCGTTCCAATTCACTCTATTCCTTGCATGCCTTTCACCCTCCTGGATGTTCAGGCCCCGATCACTTAAAATCTTTTTTACTCCATCTTTCCACCTCCAATTTGGTCTCCCACTTCGCGTTACCTCCACCCTCACTCATTCTTTCATGTGACCAAACCATTTCAAAAAACCCTCTTCTGCTCTCTCAGCCACACTCGTTTTATTTCCACACATCTCTCTTACCCTTATATTACTTACTCGATCAAACCACCTTACACCACATATAGTCCTCAAACATCTCATTTTCAGCACATCCACCCACCTGCGCACAACTCTATCCATAGCCCACGCCTCGCAACCATATAACATTATTGGAACCACTATTCCTTCAAACATACCCAATTTTGCTTTACGAGATAATGTTCTCGACTTCCACACATTCTTCAAGGCTCTCGGGATTTTCGACCCCTCCCACACCCTATGATTCACTTCCGCTTCCATGGTTCCATGCGCTGCCAGATCCATTCCCAGATATCTAAAACACTTTACTTCCTCCAGTTTTTCTCCATTCAAACTTATCTCCCAATTGACTTGACCCTCTACCCTACTGTACCTAATAACCTTGCTCTTATTCACATTTACTCTTAACTTTCTTCTTTCACACACTTTACCAAACTCAGTCACCACCTTCTGCAGTTTCTCACATGAATCAGCCACCAGCACTGTATCATCAGAGAATAACAACTGACTCACTTCCCAAGCTGTTTCATCCACAACAGACTGTGCACTTGTCCCTCTTTCCAAAACTCTTGCATTTACCTCCCTAACAACCCCCTTTCATAAACAAATTAAACAACCATGGAGACATCACACATACCTGCCGCAAACCTACATTCACTGAGAACTACTCACTTTCCTCTCTTCCTACTTGTACACATGCCTTACATCATCGATAAAAACTTTTCACTGCTTCTAACAACTTGCCTCCCACACCATATATTCTTAATACCTTCCACAGAGCATCTCTATCAAAACTCTCATATACCTTCTCCAGATCCATAAATGCTACATACAAATCCATTTGCATTTCTAAGTATTTCTCACATACATTCTTCAAACAAACTCCTGATCCACACATCCTCTACCACTTCTGAAAGCACACTGATCTTCGACAATCTGATGCTCTGTAAATGCCTTCACCCTCTCAATCAATACCCTCCCATATAATTTACCAAGAATACTCAACAAACCTATACCTCTTTAATTTCAGCACTCACTCTTATCCCCTTTGCCTTTGTACAATGGCACTATGCAAGCATTCCGCCAATCCTCAGGGACCTCACCATGAATCATACATACATTAAATAACCTTACCAACCAGTCAACAATACAGTCACCCCCTTTTTTAATAAATTCCTCTGCAATACCATCCAATCCTGCTGCCTTTCCGGCTTTCATCTTTCGCAAAGCTTTTTCTACCTCTTCTCAGTTTACCAAATCAGTTTCCCTAAAACTCTCACTTTGCATACCACCTCGACCAAAACACCCAATATTTGCCACTATATCATCAAACACATTCAACAAACCTTCAAAATACTCACTCAATCTCCTCACATCGCCACTACTTATTATCACCTCCCCAATAGCCCTCTTCACTGAAGTTCCTATTTGCTCACTTGTATTACGCACTTTATTTACCTTCTTCCAAATCATCTTTTCATTCTCCCTAATTTATTGATGTATATATATATATATATATATATATATATATATATATATATATATATATATATATATATATATATATATATATATATACATATAAATTTATATATATATATATATATATATATATATATATATATATATATATATATATATATATATATATATATATATATAATATTTCTTTATTTTTCTTTGGTCGCTGTCTACCGGCATAGCGAGGCAGCTCAAGAAAAAACAGACAAAAGAATGGCCTAACCCAACCACATACACATGTATATACATACACGTCCTCACATGCAAATACACATACCTATACATTTCAACTTATTCATATATATACACACACAGAAAGATACATATATACACATGCATATAATTCATACTCTCTGCCTTTATTCATTCCCATCGCCACCCCGCCACACATGTAATAACCACCCCCTTCCCCTAAATGTGCGCGAGGTAGCGCTAGGAAGAGAAAACAAAGGCCACCTTCGTTTACATTCAGATTCTAGATATCAAATAAGAATGCACCGAAACCACAGCTGCCTTTCCACATCCAGGCCCCACAGAACTTTTCATGGTTTACCCCATAAGCTTCACATGCCCTGGTTCAATCCATTGACGGCACGTCGACCCTGGTATACCACATAGTTCCAATTTACTCTATTCCTTGCACGCCTTTCACCCTCCTGCATGTTCAGGCCCCGATCACTCAAAATCTTTTTCACTCCATCTTTCCACCTCGAATTTGGACTCCCACTTATCCTCGTTCCCTCCACCTCTGACACGTATATCCTCTTGGTCAATCGTTTCACACTCATTCTCTCCAAGTGACCAAACCATTTCAAAACACCCTGTTATGCTCTCTGAAGCACACTCTTTGTATCACCACACATCTCTCTTTCCCTATTATTACTTACTCGATCAAACCACCTCACACCACATACTGTCCTCAAACATCTCATTTCAAGCACATCTACCCTCCTGCGCACAACTCTATCCATAGCCCACGCCTCGCAACCATATAACATTATTGGAACCACTATTCCTTCAAACATACCCAATTTTGCTTTTCGAGATAATGTTCTCGACTTCCAAACATTCTTAAAGGCTCCCAGGATTTTCGCGCTCTCCCACACCCTATGATTCACTTCCGCTTCCATGGTTCCATCCGCTGCCAGATCCATTCCCAGATATCTAAAACACTTTACTTCCTCCAGTTTTTCTCCATTCAAACTTATCTCCCAATTGAATTGACCCTCTACCCTACTGTACCTAATAACCTTGCTCTTATTCACATTTACTCTTAACTTTCTTCTTTCACACACTTTACCAAACTCAGTCACCAGCTTCTGCAGTTTCTCACATGAATCAGCCACCAGCACTGTATCATCAGCGAATAACAACTGACTCACTTCCCAAGCTGTTTCATCCAAAACAGACTTTCCAAAACTCTTTCCAAAACTCTTGCATTTACCTCCCTAACAACCCCCTTCCATAAACAAATTCAGCAACCATGGAGACATTACACATACCTGCCGCAAACCTGCATTCACTGAGAACTACTCACTTTCCTCTCTTCCTGCTTGTACACATGCCTTACATCATCGATAAAAATTTTTCACTGCTTCTAACATCTTGCCTCCCACACCATATATTCTTAATACCTTCCACAGAGCATCTCTATCAAATCTCTCATATACCTTCTCCAGATCCATAAATGCTACATACAAATCCATTTGCATTTCTAAGTATTTCTCACATACATTCTTCAAACAAACTCCTAATCCACACATCCTCTACCACTTCTGAAAGCACACTGCTCTTCGACAATCTGATGCTCTGTACATGCCTTCATCCTCTCAATCAATACAATCCCATATAATTTACCACGAATACTCAACAAACCTATAACTCTTTAATTTCAGCACTCACTCTTATTCCCTTTGCCTTTGTACAATGGCACTATGCAAGCATTCCGCCAATCCTCAGGCACCTCACCATGAATCATACATACATTAAATAACCTTACCAACCAGTCAACATTACAGTCACCCCCTTTTTTAATGAATTCCTCTGCAATACCATTCAATTATGCTGCCTTGCCGGCTTTCATCTTTCGCAAAGCTTTTTCTACCTCTTCTCAGTTTACCAAATCAGTTTCCCTAAAACTCTAACTATGCATACCACCTCGACCAAAACACCCAACATTTGCCACTATATCATCAAACACATTCAACAAACCTTCAAAATACTCACTCAATCTCCTCACATCGCCACTACTTATTATCAGCTCCCCAATAGCCCTCTTCACTGAAGTTCCTATTTGCTCACTTGTATTACGCACTTTATTTACCTCCTTCCAAATCATCTTATCATTCACCCTAATTTAATGATGTATAAATGCCTAAATGTGTGTGGATGTAACCAAGATGTGAAAAAAGGAGAGATAGGTAGTATGTTTGAGGAAAGGAGCCTGGATGTTTTGGCTCTGAGTGAAACGAAGCTTAAGGGTAAAGGGGAAGAGTGGTTTGGGAATGTCTGGGGAGTAAAGTCAGGGGTTAGTGAGAGGACAAGAGCAAGGGAAGGAGTAGCAATACTCCTGAAACAGGAGTTGTGGGAGTATGTGATAGAGTGTAAGAAAGTAAATTCTCGATTAATATGGGTAAAACTAAAAGTTGATGGAGAGATGTGGGTGATTATTGGTGCATATGCACCTGGGCATGAGAAGAAAGATCAAGAGAGGCAAGTGTTTTGGGAGCAGCTGAATGAGTGTGTTAGTGGTTTTGATGCACGAGACCGGGTTATAGTGATGGTTGATTTGAATGCAAAGGTGAGTAATATGGCAGTTGAGGGAATAATTGGTATACATGGGGTGTTCAGTGTTGTAAATGGAAATGGTGAAGAGCTTGTAGATTTATGTGCTGAAAAAGGACTGATGATTGGGAATACCTGGTTTAAAAAGCGAGATATACATAAGTATACTTATGTAAGTAGGAGAGATGGCCAGAGAGCGTTATTGGATTACGTGTTAATTGACAGGCGTGCGAAAGAGAGACTTTTGGATGTTAATGTGCTGAGAGGTGCAACTGGAGGGATGTCTGATCATTATCTTGTGGAGGCTAAGGTGAAGATTTGTATGGGTTTTCAGAAAATAAGAGTGAATGTTGGGGTGAAGAGGGTGGTGAGAGTAAGTGAGCTTGAGAAGGAGACCTGTGTGAGGAAGTACCAGGAGAGACTGAGTACAGAATGGAAAAAGGTGAGAACAATGGAAGTAAGGGGAGTGGGGGAGGAATGGGATGTATTTAGGGAATCGGTGATGGATTGCGCGAAAGATGCTTGTGGCATGAGAAGAGTGGGAGGTGGGTTGATTAGAAAGGGTAGTGAGTGGTGGGATGAAGAAGTAAGAGTATTAGTGAAAGAGAAGAGAGAGGCATTTGGACGATTTTTGCAGGGAAAAAATGCAATTGAGTGGGAGATGTATAAAAGAAAGAGACAGGAGGTCAAGAGAAAGGTGCAAGAGGTGAAAAAAAGGGCAAATGAGAGTTGGGGTGAGAGAGTATCATTAAATTTTAGGGAGAATAAAAAGATGTTCTGGAAGGAGGTAAATAAAGTGCGTAAGACAAGGGAGCAAATGGGAACTTCAGTGAAGGGCGCAAATGGGGAGGTGATAACAAGTAGTGGTGATGTGAGAAGGAGATGGAGTGAGTATTTTGAAGGTTTGTTGAATGTGTTTGATGATAGAGTGGCAGATATAGGGTGTTTTGGTCGAGGTGGTGTGCAAAGTGAGAGGGTTAGGGAAAATGATTTGGTAAACAGAGAAGAGGTAGTGAAAGCTTTGCGGAAGATGAAAGCCGGCAAGGCAGCAGGTTTGGATGGTATTGCAGTGGAATTTATTAAAAAAGGGGGTGACTGTATTGTTGACTGGTTGGTAAGGTTATTTAATGTATGTATGACTCATGGTGAGGTGCCTGAGGATTGGCGGAATGCGTGAATAGTGCCATTGTACAAAGGCAAAGGGGATAAGAGTGAGTGCTCAAATTACAGAGATATAAGTTTGTTGAGGATTCCTGGTAAATTATATGGGAGGGTATTGATTGAGAGGGTGAAGGCATGTACAGAGCATCAGATTGGTGAAGAGCAGTGTGGTTTCAGAAGTGGTAGAGGATGTGTGGATCAGGTGTTTGCTTTGAAGAATGTATGTGAGAAATACTTAGAAAAGCAAATGGATTTGTATGTAGCATTTATGGATCTGGAGAAGGCATATGATAGAGTTGATAGAGATGCTCTGTGGAAGGTATTAAGAATATATGGTGTGGGAGGAAAGTTGTTAGAAGCAGTGAAAAGTTTTTATCGAGGATGTAAGGCATGTGTACGTGTAGGAAGAGAGGAAAGTGATTGGTTCTCAGTGAATGTAGGTTTGCGGCAGGGGTGTGTGATGTCTCCATGGTTGTTTAATTTGTTTATGGATGGGGTTGTTAGGGAGGTAAATGCAAGAGTTTTGGAAAGAGGGGCAAGTATGAAGTCTGTTGGGGATGAGAGAGCTTGAGAAGTGAGTCAGTTGTTGTTCGCTGATGATACAGCGCTGGTGGCTGATTCATGTGAGAAACTGCAGAAGCTGGTGACTGAGTTTGGTAAAGTGTGTGGAAGAAGAAAGTTAAGAGTAAATGTGAATAAGAGCAAGGTTATTAGGTACAGTAGGGTTGAGGGTCAAGTCAATTGGGAGGTGAGTTTGAATGGAGAAAAACTGGAGGAAGTGAAGTGTTTTAGATATCTGGGAGTGGATCTGGCAGCGGATGGAACCATGGAAGCGGAAGTGGATCATAGGGTGGGGGAGGGGGCGAAAATTCTGGGGGCCTTGAAGAATGTGTGGAAGTCGAGAACATTATCTCGGAAAGCAAAAATGGGTATGTTTGAAGGAATAGTGGTTTCAACAATGTTGTATGGTTGCGAGGCGTGGGCTATGGATAGAGTTTTGCGCAGGAGGATGGATGTGCTGGAAATGAGATGTTTGAGGACATTGTGTGGTGTGAGGTGGTTTGATCGAGTGAGTAACGTAAGGGTAAGAGAGATGTGTGGAAATAAAAAGAGCGTGGTTGAGATAGCAGAGGAGGGTGTTTTGAAGTGGTTTGGGCACATGGAGAGAATGAGTGAGGAAAGATTGACCGAGAGGATATATGTGTCGGAGGTGGAGGGAACGAGGAGAAGAGGGAGACCAAATTGGAGGTGGAAAGATGGAATGAAAAAGATTTTGTGTGATCGGGGCCTGAACATGCAGGAGGGTGAAAGGAGGGCAAGGAATAGAGTGAATTGGAGCGATGTGGTATACCGGGGTTGACGTGCTGTGGATTGAATCAAGGCATGTGAAGCGTCTGGGGAAAGCTGTGTAGGTATGTATATTTGCGTGTGTGGACGTATGTATATACATGTGTATGGGGGGGGAGGTTGGGCCATTTCTTTCGTCTGTTTCCTTGCGCTACCTCGCAAACGCGGGAGACAGCGACAAAGCATAATAAAAAAAAAATAAATATATATATATATATATATATATATATATATATATATATATATATATATATATATATATATATATATATATATATATATATACATATGTATGTGTGTATATATTTATTTATTTATTTATTCATTTTACTTTGTCGCTGTCTCCTGCGTTATGAAAGCAGCGCAGGGAAACAGACGAAAGAATGGCCCAACCTACCCACATCCACACGTATATACATTCACGTCTACACACGCACATATACCTACCTCTACATCTCAACGTTTAGATATATATATACACCCACAGACATATACATATATACACATGCAAGTAATTCATACTGTCAGCCCTTATTCATTCTCGTCGCCACCCCGCCACACACGAAATGACAACCCCCTACCCCCGTATGTGCGCGAGGTAGCGCTAAGAAAAGACAACATAGGCAACATTCGTCCACACTCAGTCTCTATCATGTATAACGCACCGAAACCACGGTTCCCTCTCCACATCCACGCCTCACAAAACTTTCCATGGTTTACCCCAGACGCTTCACATGCCCCGGTTCAATCCATTGACAACACGTTGACCCCGATATACCACATCGTTTCAGTTTACTATATTCCTTGCACACCTTTCACCCTCCTGCATGTTTAAGGCCCCAATCACTCAAAATCTTTTTCAGTCCATCTTTCCACATCCAATTTCGTCTCTCACTTCTCCTCGTTCCCTCCACCTCTGACACATATATCCTCTTTGTCAATATTTCCTCACTCATTCTATCCATGTGACAAAACCATTTCAAAATACCCTCTTCTGCTCTCTCAAGCACACTTTTTATTACCACACATCAGTCTTACCCTTTTATTACGTACTCGTTCGCGCCACCTCACATCAATTATTGTCCTCAAACATCGCATTTCCAGCACATCCACCCTCCTCCGCACAACTCTATCCATATATAGCCCACGCCTCGCAACCATATAACATTATTCGAACCACTAATCCTTCAAACAGAACCATTTTTGCTTTCCAAGAAAACGTTTTCGCTTTCCATACATTTTTCAACGTTCCCCAAACTTTCGCCGCCTCCCCCACCCTATGATTCACTTCCGCTTCCATGGTTCCATCCGCTGCCAAATCCACTCCAAGATATCTAAAACACTTCATCTCCTCCAGGTTTTCTACATTCAAAATTACCTCCAAATTGACTTGTTCTCAACCCAACTGTACGAAATAACCATGGTCTTATTCATATTTACTCTCAGCTTTCTTCTTTCACACACTTTACCAAATTCAATCACCAGCTTCTGCAGTTTCTCACCCGAATCAGCCACCAGCGCTGTATCATCAGCGAACAACAACTGACTCACTTCCCAAGCTCTCTCATCCACAACAGACTGCATACTTGCCCTACTTTCCAAAAGTCTTGCATTCTCCAGCCTAACAACCCAATCCATAAATAAATTAAACAACAATGGAGACATCACGCACCCCTGCCACAAACCAACATTCACTGAGAACCAATCACTTTCCTGTCTTCCTACACGTACACATGCCTTACATCCTCGATAAAAACTTTTTATTGCTTTTAACAACTTGACTTCCACACCATACCTTTTTAATACTTTCTACCGAGCATCTCTATCAAATCTATTATATATATTTTCCAAATCCATACATGCTACATACAAATCCACTTACTTTTCTAAGTATTTCTCACATACATTTTTCAAAGCAAACACCTGATCCACACATCCTCTACCACTTCTGAAATCTTACTGCTCTTCCCTAATCTGATGCTCTGTACATGACCTCACTCCCTCAATCAACAACCTCCCATATAATTCCCAGAAATACTCATAAAACTTATACCTCAGTAATTTGAGCACTCACCTTTATCCCTTGGCCTTTGTACAGTGGCATTATGCATACATTTTGCCTATCCTCAGGCACCTCACCATGAGTCATAGATACGTTAAATATCCTTCCCAACCAGTCAACAACAGAGTCACCCCTTTTTTAATAAATTTCACTGCAATACCATCCAAACCTGCTGCCTTGCCGGCTTTCATGTTCTGCAAAGCTTTTACTACCTCTTCTCTGTTTACAAAACATTCTCCCTAACCCTCTCACTTTGCACACCACCTCGACCAAAACATCCTATATCTGTCAGGCTATCATCTAACACATTCAACAAACCTTTCAAAATACTCACTCCATCTTCTCACATCACCACTATTTATTTCCCGTCCATTAGCCCCCTTCACAGTTATTATCATTTGTTCTCTTGTCTTACGCACTTTATTTACCTCCTTCCAAAACATCTTTTTATTTTTCCCAAAATCTAACGATACTCTCTCACCCCAACTCTCATTTGCCCTCTTTTTCACCTCTTGCACCTTTCTCTTGACCTCCTGCCTCTTTCTTTTATAAATCTCCCAATCATTTTCACTATTTCCCTGCAAAAATCGTGTCAGATGCCTCTCTCATCTCTTTCCCTAATAATCTTACTTCTTCATCCCACCACTCACTACCCTTTCTAATCTGCCCAACTCCCACGCTTCTCATGCCAGAAGCATGTTTTGTACAAGCCATCGCTGCTTCCCTAAATACATTCCATTTCTCACCCACTCCCATTACGTCCTTTGTTCTCACCTTTTTCCATTCTGCACTCAGTCTCTCTTGGTACTTCCTCACACAAGGCTCCTTCCCATGCTCGCTTACTCTCATCACTCTCTTTCACCCCAACATTCTCACTTCTTTTCTGAAAACCTCTACAAATCTTCACCTTCGCCTCTAAAAGATAACGATATGAAATCCCTTCAGTTGCAACTCTCAGAACATTAACTTCCAAAATTCTCTCTTTCGCGTGCCCATCAATAAACACGTAATCCAATAACGCTTTCTTGCCATCTCTCCTACTTACATACGTATACTTATGTATATCTCTCTTTTTAATCCAGGTTTCCCAATCACGCGCCCTTTTTCAGCACAAGAATATACAAGGTCTTCACCATTTCCATTTACAACACTGAACACCCCATGTACACTAATTATTCCCTCAACTTCCACATTACTCACCTTTGCATTCAAATCACCCATCACTATAACCCGGTCTCGTGCATCTAAACTACTAACACACTCACTCAGCTGCTCCCAAAACACTTACCTCTCATGATCTTTCTTCTCATGCCCAGGTGCATATGCTTCAATAATCACACATCTCTCTCTATCCTATTTCAGTTTTACCTATATGAATCTAGAGCTTATTTTCTTACACTCTATCACATACTCTCATCACCCCTGTTTCAGGAGTAGTTCTACTCCTTCCCCTGCTCTTGTCCTATCACCAACGCCTGACTTACTCCCAAGACATTTCCGAACCACTCTTCCTCTTAATCCTTGAGTTTCGTTTTACTCCTGAGCGAAAACATCCAGGTTCTTTACCTCAAACATACTACCTATCTATTTATATTTATTCATTTTGCTTTGTCGCTATCTCCCACGTTAGCGAGGTAGCGCTACGAAACAAACGAAAGAATGGCCAAACCCACCCATACACAAACGTAAATACATGCACGTCCACACACGCAAATATACATACCTATACATCTCAATGTATACATATATATACACACAGACATATACATATATACACATGCACATGATTCATACTGTCTGCCTTTATTCATTCCTATCGCCACCTCGCCACATATGGAATAACCAACCCCCTCCCCCCTCATGTGTGCGAGGTAGCGCTAGGAAAGACAACAAAGGCCCCATTCGTTCACACCTAGTCTCTAGCTGTCATGTAATAATGTACCGAAACCACAGGTCCCTTTCCACATCCAGGCCCTACACAACTTTCCATGGTTTACTACAGAGGCTTCACATGCCTTGGTTCAATCCATTGACAGCACGTCGACCCCGGTATACCACATTGTTCCAATTCACTTGCACGCCTTTCACCCTCCTGGATGCTCAGGCCACGATGACTCAAAATCTTTTTCACTCCATCTTTCCACCTCCAATTTGGTCTCCCACTTCTCTCGTTCCCTCCACCTCTGACACATATATCCTCTTGGTCAATCTTTCCTCACTCATTCTCTCCATGTGACCAAAGCATTTCAAAACACCCTCTTCTGCTCTCTCAACCCCACTCTTTTTATTACCACACATCTCTCTTACCCTTACATTACTTACTCGGTCAAACCACCTCACACCACATATTGTCCTCAAACATCTCATTTCAAGCACATCCACCCTCCTGCGCACAACTCTATCCATAGCCCACGCCTCGCAATCATACAACATTGTTGGAACCACTATTCCTTCAAGCATACCCATTTTTGCTATCCGAGAGAATGTTCTCAACTTCCACACATTCTTCAAGGCTCCCAGAATTTTCGCCCATACTACCTATCTTTCTTTTTTTCTTATCTTGGTTACATCCACACACATTTAGACACTCCAATCTGAGCCTTAGAAGAGGAAGAGCACTCCCCGCAGAGTTCATCTGCTTTCCCTTTCAGAGAGTTGAAATTCAAGGAAGGGAGTTGTTTCTATCCACCGCTCCCGTTCCCTTTAGTCGCCTTCTTCGACACGTGAGGAATCGTGGGAAGTATTCTTTCTCCTCTTCACCCAGGGATATATATATATATATATATATATATATATATATATATATATATATATATATATATATATATATATATATATATATATATATATATATATATATTTTTTTTTTTTTTTTCTTTGTCGCTGTCTCCCGCATTAGCGAGGTAGCGCAAGGAAACAGATGAAAGAATGGTCCAACCCATCCATATACACATGTATATACATACACGTCCACACACGCACATATACATACCTATACATCTCAACGTATACATATATATATATACACACACAGACATATACATATATACACAAGTACATAATTCATACAGTCTGCCCTTATTCATTCCTGTTACCACCCCGCCACGCATGAAATGACAACCCCCTCCCCTGCATGTGCGCAAGGTAGCACTAGGAAAAGACAACAAAGGCCACATTCGTTCACACTCAGTCCCTAGCTGTCATGTATGATGCACCGAAACTACAGCTCCCTTTCCACATCAAGGCCCCACAAAACTTTCCATAGTTTACCCCCAGACGCTTCACATGCCCTGGTTCAATCCATTGACAGCACGTCGACCCCGGGATACCACATCATTCCAATTCACTCTATTCCTTGCCCGCCTTTCACCCTCCTGCATGTTCACACCCCGATCACTCAAAATCTTTTTCTTTCCATCTTTCCACCTCCAATTGGGTCTCTCACTTCTCGTTCCCTCCACCTCTGACACTTATATCCTCTTTGTCAATCTTTCCTCACTCATTTTCTCCATGTGACCAAACCATTTCAAAACACCCTCCTCTGCTCTCTCAACCACACTCTTTTATTTCCACACAACTCTCTTACCCTTATATTACTTACTCGATCAAACCGACCTCACACCACATATTGTCCTCAGACATCTCATTTCCAGCACATCCACCCTCCTCCGCACAATTCTATCCATAGCTCATGCCTCACAACCATATAACATTGTTGGAACCCATTTTTGCCTTACAAGATGATATTCTCAACTTTCATACATTTTTCAACACTCCCAGAACTTTTGCCCCCTCCCTCACCCTATGATCCACTTCCGCTTTTACGGTTCCATCCGCTGCCAAATCTACTCCCACATATCTAAAACACTTCACTTCCTCCAGTTTTTCTCCATTCAAAATTACATCCCAAATGACTTGTCCCTCAACCCTACTGTACCTAATAACCTTCCTCCTATTCA
>NC_092227.1:40584915-40637415 GCF_036320965.1 Panulirus ornatus
TTTAGAAAACAGAGTGGGCAGATATAGGGTGTTTTGGGTCGGAGAGTTGGTGTGCGAAGTGAGAGGGTTACGAGAATACTTAGGTAAAACAGAAAGAGGTAGCGAAATCTTTGCGGAAGATGAAAGCCGGCAAAGGCTGTGGTTTTGGATAGTATCCAGTGGAATTTATAAAGAAAAAAAGGGAATGACTGTGTTGTTGACTGGTTGGTAAGGATAACTCTAATGCATGTATGGCTCATGTAAGAGTACTGAGGATGGCAGAATGCCATGGCATGGTGCATTGTACAAAGACAAAGGGATAAAGGTGAGTGCTCAAATTACAGAGTTATAAGTTTGTGAGTATCCTGGGAAATCATATGGGAATGTGTTGAATGAGAGAGTGAAAGCATGTACAGAGCAACAATTGGGAAGAGCAATGTGGTTTAAGAAATGGTAAAGAATTGTGATCAGGTGTTTACTTTTACTTTGAAAGTGTATGTGAGAAATACTTAGAAAAACAAATGGACCTGTATGTCGCATTTAATTTGATCAGGAAAAGGCAATATGAAAGAGTTGAATAGAGATGCTCGTGGAAAGTATTAAAATGTATGGTGGTGGGAGGTAAGTTGCAGAAGCAGTGAAAAGTTTTCTATCGAGGATGTAATGCATTGTACGAGTAGGAAGAGAGGAAAGTGAATTGGTTCCCAGTGAATGCGTTTTTTGCGGCAGCGGAGCGTGATGTCTCCATTTAATTGTATAAATTTGTTTTATGGATGGGGTTCGTTAGGGAGGTGAATGCAAGGTTTTTGGAGAGAGTGGCAAGTCTGTCACTCTGTTGTGGGCAAGAGAGGCTTGGGAAGTGATTTCAGTTGTTAATTCGTTGATGATACAGCGCGTTGACTGATTCGGCTGAGAAACTGCAAAAGCTGGTGACTGAGTTTGGGTAAAATGTGTTGAAAGAAGAATGCTGAAGAGTAAATGTGAATAAGAGCAAGGCTAGTAGTGCGGTAGGTTTCGAGGGACAATTCGTTGAGAGGTATGTTGACCTGGAGAAAGACAGGGGGAAATGAAGTGCTTTAGATACTGAGAGTGGATTTGTCAGCACGGATGGAACCATGAACTTAGAAGTGAGATCAGTGGGTGGGGAGGGGGTTAAGTTTCTGGGAAACGTTGAGACAATGTTTTGTAAGCGAGAGCACTAAACTCCGAAAGCAAAAATGGGTATGCTTAAGGAAATTCGGTTTCCAATAATGTTATATTTTTTGTCAAGCGTGGGTTATAGGAAGAGTTGTCCGGAAAAGGCTGGATGTTTTTTGGAAAGGAGGTGTTTGAGGACAAAAAGTGGTGTGAGGGGGTTTTGATCGAGTAAGAAAATAAAAAGGGTAACAGAGATGTGGGGTAATAAAAAGAGTGTTTTTTGAGAAGCAGAAGAGGGTGTTAAGAAATTTTTTGGGGCCCAAAAATTGAGAGAAGAGTGGGGAAAAGTTTTGACAAAGAGGAAACTTTCCTCAGGGGATAGAGGGAACGAGAAGTGGGAGCCCAAAAAATTAAAGGGGAAGTTTTGGAGTGAAAAAGATATTGAACGATCGGGGCCTGAACATCAGGAGGGTGAAAGGCTTGCAGGGAAAAAAGTAAATTTGGGAAAACGATGTGGTATATCGGGGTCGACTTTTGCTGTCAATGGATTGAACCAGGGGGTGGGAAGGGTTTGGGAAAAACCCTAAGAAAGTTTTGGGGGCCCGGGATGAGGAAAGGGGAGCTGTTTTCGGTGCATTATAAAACCCAAGAGCCCAAAATGCCAACAAAAAGGGCCCTTTTGTTGTCAATCCTAAGCTGCCTCACTCGCATGCGGGGGAGGGATTGTCATTTCATGTGGGGCGGGGGGGCGACGGGAATAAAACAAAAGCAGCAAGTATAAATTAAATTAAAATGAGAATATATGTTTTTCCCTTTATTTATCATAACAAAAATTAAATAACTATCGATCTATCTATTTTATTTTATCTATCAATCTATCTATCTACCCTAAATATATTATATATATATAAATATAAAAATTTTAATATATATATATATATTTAAATATAAAATTTTTTTTTTTTTTTTTGCCGCGCCTCCCGCTTTTTGCGAAGTAGGGGAAAGGGAAAACCCAGACGAAAGAAATGGCTAAAACCCACCCCCATAACAGTATATACATACACGTCCACACTCACAAATATACATACCTATACATCTAAATTTGTACACATATATACACACACAGACACATACAAATATACCCATGCACACAATTCACTTTGGGCCCTGCCTTTTTCCCATTCCCATCGCCCCCCCTTCGCCACACATGGAAAAACCAAACCCCCCTCCCCCTAATCTGGGGCGAGGTAGCGCTGGGAAAAAAGAAAACAAATGGCCCTTTTGTTTCACAAAACCCTTCCCCTAAACTTTTCATGCCCAAAAATGCCCGGGAAAAACCCGCCGCTTTCCACATCCAGGCCCCCCCACCAACTTTTCCCTGGTTTACCCCAACGCCTTTACATTCCCCATTTTAAACCACTGACACCACGCCCAAACCCCGGAAACCCCAACGACCAATTTACTCCCCTTCCTTTCCCGCCTTTTTACCCTCCTTCATTTCAGGCACCGATCACAAAAAAATCTTTTTTTACTCCCCTCTTTCCCCCCTCCAATTTGGTCTCCGACTTCTCCCTTCCCTCCACCCCCCACACATATTATTCCCCTTGGTCCCAAACTTTCCTCACTCATTCCCCTCCATGGACCAAACCAAATTTTAAAACACCCTCTTTTTGCCTCTCAACCACGATCTTTTTATTTCCCCCATCTCCCCTTAAACCCCTTTCATTAAATTACTCGATCAAACCCTCACACAAAAACATTGTCCCCAAACACCAATTTTTAGCACATCCACCCTCCCGAAACACAAATCTATTTCCCTTTCCCCCCCTCGCAAACCCAAAAAAAACATTGTTGGGAAACCCCTATTCCCCAAACAAACCCCCTTTTGCTTTCCCCCAATAATGTTCTCGACTTCCACACATTTTCATGGGGTCCCATGATTTTCCCCCCCCTTTCCCCCCCCCTAAAATTTACCCCTTTCCCCTTCCTGGTTTTCCCTTTTCCCTCCAGATCCACTCCCAGAAAATCTAAAACACTTTTCTTCCTCCAGTTTTTCTTTCCCTTTAAACTTAAACCCCCAATTGACTTGACCCTCAACCCTACGTACCTAATAACCTTGCTCTTTTTCACATTTAAATCTTAACTTTCTTTTTTCAAAACACTTTACCAAACCGTCCCAGCTTCTGCATTTCTCACATAAACAGCCACCAGCGCTGAAAAACATCAGCGAACAACAACTACCCCACTTACCAAGCCTCTCACACAACAGAAATTTTATACTTGCCCGTCTTTCCCCAAAAATCTTCATTCCCCCCTCCCAAACAACCCCATCCATAAACAAAATAAACAACCCATGGATACATCACACACCCCTGCCGCAAACCTACATTCACTGATACCAATCACTGTCCCTCTCTTCCTACACTACACAGCATTACATTCTCGATAAAAACTTTTCACGCTTCTAACACCTTGCCTCCCACACATATATTCTTAATAATACCTTCCACAGAGCTCTCTATCACTCAATCATATGCCTCCTCCAGATCCATAAATGCTACATATAAATCCATTTGCTTTTCTAAAGAATTTCTCACATACATTCCTTCAAAGCAAACACCGGAATCAACACACCTCTATCCACTTCTGAAACAACTACTGCTCTTCCCAATCTGATGCTCTGTACATGCCTTCACCCTCATCAATCAATACCCCTCACCCATATAATTTACCATGAATACTCAACAAACTTATACCTCTATACTTTGAGCACCTCATCTCTTATCCCCTTTGCCTTTGGACAATGCACTATGGAAGCATTCCCGCCAATCCTCCAGGCACCTCACCATGAATCATACATACATTAAATAACCTTAACAACCAGTAACAATACAGTCACCCCCCTTTTATAATAAATTCCACTGCAATACCATCCAAAACACCTGCTGGCCTGCCCTGCCGGCTTTCATTTCATCTTCGTAATCATGTTACCCACCTCTTTCTCTATTTACTAAATCATTTTCCTAACCCTCAATCACTTTGCAACACCAAACTCGACAAAACACCCTATATCTGCCACTCTAAATCATCAAACACATTCAACGAACCTTTCAATACTCACTCCATCTCCTTCCTCCACATCACCACTACTTGTTATCACCTCCCCATTTGCGCCCTTCACTGAAGTTCCCATTTTGCTCCCTTGTTTTTAAACGCACTTTATTACCTCCTTCCAAAACATCATTTTTTCTCCTGAAATTAATGATACTTCTCTCACCCCAACTCTCATGTTGCCCTTTTTTTCACCACTCTTGACACCTTTCCCCTTGACCTCATTTCTCTTTTTTATAATACCTCTGCACTCATTTGCTTTTTTCCATGGAAAAATCGTCCAAAGCCTCTCCTCTTCACTTTCAAATAATAATCTTACTTTCTTCATCCCACCACCTCACAACCTTTTATGATCAACCCACCTCCCAAGCTTCTAATCCACAAGCATCTTTGACGCAAGCCACACTGCTTCCCTAAGTACAATCCCATTTCTCTCCCCCACTCACCCTTACCTCCTTTGATCTCTGACCTTTTTCCATTCTGTACTCCAATCTCTCCCTGGTACTAATCCTCATCATAAGTCCTCCTTCCCAAGCTCACTTACTCTCACACTCTCTTACACCCCACATTCTCTCTTCTTTTCTGAAGAATCTTCACAAATCCTTCACCTTCGCCTCCACATGATAATGATCAGAACATCCTCTCCATTGCACCTCTCAGCCCAATAACATCCAAAAGTCTCTCATTTCGAGCGTCTATCAAATATACCGTAATCCATATCCTCTCTGGCCATCTCTTCCTACTTACATACCGTATTACTATGTATATCTCGCTTTTTAAACCAGGTATTCCCATCATCAGACCTTTTTCACACATGAAACTACACTCTCCACCATCTCCATTTTTTACAACACTGAACACACCCATGTATACCTATTATTCCCTCAAACAGCCCATTTACGCACCTTTGCATCAAATCACCCATCACTATAACCCGTCTTTTGCATCAAAACCCTAACACACAAGAACACTCATTCAGCAGCTCCCAAAACACCACTTGCCACTCATGATGATTCTTCTCATGCCCAGGTGCAATGCACCATAATCACCCATCTCTCTTCCATCAACTTTCAGTTTTACCCATATCAATCTAAAACTTACTTTTCTTACACTCTACACATCCATCCCAAAAACTCCCTTGATTCAGGAAGTAGGCTACTCCTTCCCTTTACCCTCAAGCCTACTGTAAACCTAATAACCTTGCTCTTATATCACATTTACACTTAAATTTCCTTTCTTCATGCAAACACTTTACCAAACTCCAGTCACCAGCTTCTGGCAGTTTCTCAATGAATCACCCCCAGCAGTTGTAACATCATCGAACAACAACTGACACACTTCCCAAGCTCTCTCATCCCCATCAGACTTTCATACTTGCCCCTCTTTTTCAAAACTAAACTTAGCATTCACCTCTCCTAACAACCCCATCTGTCCATAAGCAAATCAAACAACCATGAGACATTACACACCCCTGCCGCACACCTATATTCACTGGAGAACCATCACTTTCCTCTCCTCTTCCTACACGTACACATTTCTACATCCTCGATAAAAAACTTTTCAACTGCTCTAACAACCTCCCCCACACATATATTCTTAATACCTTCCACAGAGCATCCTCTATCAAATCTATCATATGCCACTCTAGATCCATAAATGCTGCATACAAATCCATTTGCTTTTTCTAAGTATTTCTCACATACAGTTTGTCAAAGCAAACACCTGATCAACACATCACCTACCACTTCTGAAACCACACTGCTCTTTCCCCAATCTGATGCTCTGTATAAACGTTTTCACCCTCTCAACAATACCCTTCCATATGATCTACCAGGAATACTCACAAACGTAAACCTAAGTAATTTGAGCACTCACGTTTATCCTCATCCTTTGTTTCTTTGTACAATGCAACTATGCAACGCATTCCGCCAATCCTCAGGCAACACCTCACCCATGAATCATATATACATTAAATAACCTTACCAACCATCAAACCAAGACAGTCACCCCCTGTTTTTTTAATAAATTTCCACTGCAATACTATCCAATCCTGCTGCCAGTGCCGGCTTTCATCTTACGCAAAGCTTTACTACCTCTTTCTCTATTTAACCAAATCATTTTCCCCTAACCACACTCACTTTGCCACAACCACCTCGACCAAAACCCCTATATCTGCACTCTAGCAACAAACACGTTCAACAAACCTTCAAAATCTCTAATTCAAAATCTTTAAATCTCAAAATCTCTAAATCTTAAAATCTCTAAATCTCCATCTCCTTCTCACATCACCACTACTTGTTAATCACCGTCCCCATTAGCCCCATCACTGAAAGTTCCCATTTGCTCCCTTTCTTATTACGCACTTTATTTACCACCTCCAAACATCTTTTATTCTCCTAAAATTTAATGATACTCTCTCACTCCCAACTCTCATAATATATAGGTAAAGAACATTTATTGATCTGGAGAAGGCATATGATAGAGTGATAGAGATTGCTCGGTGGAAGGTATTAAGAATATATCGTGTGGGAGGCAATTTGTTAGAAGCATGAAAAGTTATTATCGAGGATGTAAGGCATGTGTACGTGTAGGAAGAGAGAAAGTGAATTGGTTCTCAGTGAATGTAGGTTTGGCGGCAGGGTGTGTGGATGTCTCCCATGGTTGTTAATTTGTTTATAGGATGGGGTTTTAGGAGTGAAAGCAAGAGGGATGGAAAAGAGGGGCAAGTCTGAAGTACTGTTGGGATGAGAGAGTTATGGGAAGTGAGTCAGTTTTGTTCGCTGATGAAAACAGCGCTGGTGGCTGATGCATGTGAGAAACTGCAGCAAGCAGTGACTGAGTTTGGTAAAGTGTGTGAAAGAAGAAAGTTAAGAGTAAATGTAATAAGAGCAAGATATTAGGTACAGTAGGGTTAGTCAATTCATTGGGAGGTAGTTTTGAATGAGAAAAACTGGAGGAAGTGAAGTGTTTTAGATATCTGGGAGTGGATCTGGCAGCGGATGGAACCATGGAAGCGGAAGTGGATCATAGGGTGGGGGAGGGGGCGAAAATTCTGGGAGCCTTGAAGAATGTGTGGAAGTCGAGAACATTATCTCGGAAAGCAAAAATGGGTATGTTTGAAGGAATAGTGGTTCCAACAATGTTGTATGGTTGCGAGGCGTGGACTATGGATAGAGTTGTGCGCAGGAGGATGGATGTGCTGGAAATGAGATGTTTGAGGACAATGTGTGGTGTGAGGTGGTTTGATCGAGTAAGTAACGTAAGGGTAAGAGAGATGTGTGGAATAAAAAGAGCGTGGTTGAGAGAGCAGAAGAGGGTGTTTTGAAATGGTTTGGGCACATGGAGAGAATGAGTGAGGAAAGATTGACCAAGAGGATATATGTGTCGGAGGTGGAGGGAACGAGGAGAAGAGGGAGACCAAATTGGAGGTGGAAAGATGGAGTGAAAAAGATTTTGTGGATGGGGGCCTGAACATGCAGTAGGGTGAAAGGAGGGCAAAGAATAGAGTGAATTGGAGCGATGTGGATATACCGGGGTTGACGTGCTGTCCAGTGGTTTGAATCAAGGCATTTATGGGGTGGGTAGGGCCATTTCTTTCGTCTGTTTCATTGAGCTAACTCGCAAACGCGGGATACAGCGACAAAGCAAAAAAAAAAAAATAAAATAGATAATATAAATATATATATATATGGTCTAAGCTTCCCTGTTCATGTTGGGTTGGAAGGATCTCACCCTTCCAACCCAACAGAACAGAAGCAAGACCAAATTACTACACTGCACAATGGACCCACCACACAGCATCGAGATGCATCAGCCAACCACACAATCAACCCTTCGTGCACTATACTAATAACAGTAGATATCATCAGCGTGTCGTAGAAAGCGACTAGAGGGGACGGGAGCGGGGGCCAGAAATCCCTCCCCTCCTTGGTATTATAAATTTCTAAAATGGAAACAGAGAAGGATCCACGCGGGGAGTGCTCTCCTCCTCGAAGGCTCAGACTGGGGTGCCTAAATGTTGTGTGATGTAACCAAGATGTGAAAAAAGGAAGCTATGGTAGTATGTTTGAGGAAAGGAACCTTGATTTTTGGCTCTGATGAAACGACGCTCAGGGCAAAGGAAGAGTGGTTTGGGAATGTCTGGGGAGTAAAGTCAGGGGGTAGTTGAGGAAGACAAGAGCAAGGAAGGAGTACAATACTCCTGAAACAAGTTGTGGGGAGTATGTGATAGAGTGTAAGAAAGTAATTCTCGATTAATATGTAAAAACTGAAAGTTGATGGAGAGAGGTGGTGATTATTGTGCATATGCACTGCATGATAAGATAGATCAAGAAAGGCAAGTGTTTTTGGGAGCAGCTGAATTAAGTGTTTTATGGTTTTGATGCACGAGAACCGGTCATAGTGATGTATATTGATGCCAAAGGTGAGTAATGTGGCAGATGAGGAGATAATGGTATACATGGGGTTGATCAGTGTTTGTAAATGAATTGGTGAAGAGCTTGTAGATTATGTGCTGAAAAAGACTTCTTATTGGAATACTGTTTAAAAAAGCGAGATAAACACAAGTATACTTAATGTAAGTAGGAGAGATGGCCAGAGAGCGTAATTGGATTACGTGTTAATTGACAGGCGTGGCGAAGAGAGACTTTTGATGTTTAATGTGCTTAGAGGTGCAACTGAAGGGATGTCTGATCATTTCTGTGAGGCGCAATGTGAAGAATTTAGTAAGGTTTCAGAACAGAAGAGTGAATATGTTGGAGGAAGCAGGGTGTTGAGAGTAGAGAGCTTGAGAAGGGAACCTGTGTGAGAGTACCAGGGAGACTGAGTACAGAATGGAAAAAGTGAGAACAATGGAAGTAAAGGGAGTAGGGGAGAATGGATTTATTTAGGGAATCTGTGATGGAATGCGCAAAAGATGCATGTGGCATGAGAAAGTGGAGGTGGGTTGATTGAAAGGTATACAGGGGGGGGGGGGTGGGATTGGGGATTGGGGTGGTGGGATATTTTGAAGGGGGGGCGGGGGGATTAGTGAAAGAGAAAGAGAGGGCATTTTGGACGATTTTTTGCAGGGAAAAAAATTGCAATTGGAGTGGGAGGTGTATAAAAGAAAAGAGACAGGAGGTCAAGAGAAAGGTGCAAAGGAAAAAAGGTGAAAAAAAGGGCCAAATGAGAGTTGGGGTGAGAGAGTATCCATTACAATTTTTAGGAGAATAAAAGATGTTCTGGAAGGAGTAAAAAAAGTGCGTAAGACAAGGGAGACAAATGGGAACTTCGGTGAAGGGCGCAGTGGGGAGGTATAACAAGTAGTGGGATGTGAGAAGGATATTGAATTTGTTGAATGTGTTTGATTGATAGAGTGGCAGATATAGGTGTTTTGGTCGAGGTGGTGTGCATAGTGAGTAGGGTTTTAGAAAATGATATGGTAAATCAGAGAAGAGTTAGTGAAAGCTTTGCGGAAGATGAAAGCCGGCAAGGCAGCAGGTTTGGATGGTATTGCAGTGGAATTTATTAAAAAAGGGGGTGACTGTATTGTTGACTGGTTGGTAAGGTTATTTAATGTATGTATGACTCATGGTGAGGTGCCTGAGGATTGGCGGAATGCGTGCATAGTGCCATTGTACAAAGGCAAAGGGGATAAGAGTGAGTGCTCAAATTACAGAGGTATAAGTTTGTTGAGTATTCCTGGTAAATTATATGGGAGGGTATTGATTGAGAGGGTGAAGGCATGTACAGAGCATCAGATTGGGGAAGAGCAGTGTGGTTTCAGAAGTGGTAGAGGATGTGTGGATCAGGTGTTTGCTTTGAAGAATGTATGTGAGAAATACTTAGAAAAGCAAATGGATTTGTATGTAGCATTTATGGATCTGGAGAAGGCATATGATAGAGTTGATAGAGATGCTCTGTGGAAGGTATTAAGAATATATGGTGTGGGAGGAAAGTTGTTAGAAGCAGTGAAAAGTTTTTATCGAGGATGTAAGGCATGTGTACGTGTAGGAAGAGAGGAAAGTGATTGGTTCTCAGTGAATGTAGGTTTGCGGCAGGGGTGTGTGATGTCTCCATGGTTGTTTAATTTGTTTATGGATGGGGTTGTTAGGGAGGTAAATGCAAGAGTTTTGGAAAGAGGGGCAAGTATGAAGTCTGTTGGGGATGAGAGAGCTTGGGAAGTGAGTCAGTTGTTGTTCGCTGATGATACAGCGCTGGTGGCTGATTCATGTGAGAAACTGCAGAAGCTGGTGACTGAGTTTGGAAAAGTGTGTGGAAGAAGAAAGTTAAGAGTAAATGTGAATAAGAGCAAGGTTATTAGGTACAGTAGGGTTGAGGGTCAAGTCAATTGGGAGGTGAGTTTGAATGGAGAAAAACTGGAGGAAGTGAAGTGTTTTAGATATCTGGGAGTGGATCTGGCAGCGGATGGAACCATGGAAGCGGAAGTGGATCATAGGGTGGGGGAGGGGGCGAAAATCTGGGGGCCTTGAAGAATGTGTGGAAGTCGAGAACATTATCTCGGAAAGCAAAAATGGGTATGTTTGAAGGAATAGTGGTTCCAACAATGTTGTATGGTTGCGAGGCGTGGGCTATGGATAGAGTTGTGCGCAGGAGGATGGATGTGCTGGAAATGAGATGTTTGAGGACAATGTGTGGTGTGAGGTGGTTTGATCGAGTGAGTAACGTAAGGGTAAGAGAGATGTGTGGAAATAAAAAGAGCGTGGTTGAGAGAGCAGAAGAGGGTGTTTTGAAGTGGTTTGGGCACATGGAGAGGATGAGTGAGGAAAGATTGACCAAGAGGATATATGTGTCGGAGGTGGAGGGAACAAGGAGAAGAGGGAGACCAAATTGGAGGTGGAAAGATGGAGTGAAAAAGATTTTGTGTGATCGGGGCCTGAACATGCAGGAGGGTGAAAGGAGGGCAAGGAATAGAGTGAATTGGAGCGATGTGGTATACCGGGGTTGACGTGCTGTCAGTGGATTGAATCAAGGCATGTGAAGCGTCTGGGTAAACCATAGGAAAGCTGTGTAGGTAGTATAATTGCGTGTGTGACTATGTATATACATGTGTATGGGTGGGTTGGCCCATTTCTTTCGTCTGTTTCCATGCGCTACTCGCAAACTCGGAGACAGCGACAAAGTATAATAAAAAATAATAAATAATATATATATACAACATATATATATAATATAAATATATAAATATATATATATATTATATATAATATATATTATATAAATATATTTATATGAGAGAGTTTGGGAAGTGATCAGTTGTTTTTCGTTATGATACAGCGCTTGTGACAGATTCATGTGAGAAACTGCAGAAGCCTGGTGACTTGAGTTTCGTAAAGTGTGTGAAAGAAGAAAGTTTAAGAGTAAAATGTAAATAAGACCAAGGTTATTAGGTACAGTAGGGTTGAGGGTCAAGTAAATTGGGAGGTGAGTTTGAATGGAGAAAAACTGGAGAAGTAAGTGTTTAGATATCTGGGCTGGACCTGGCAGCGGATGGAACCATGGATGCTGAATGATCATATGGTGGGGAGGGAATTCAGGGAGCCTTGAAGAATGTGTGGAAGTAGAGAACATTTCTCGGAAAGCAAAAATGGGTATGTTTGAAGGAATAGTGTTCCAACAATGTTTGTATGGTTGCGAAGGCGTGGGCTAAGGGATAGAGTTGGTGCGCAGGAGGATGGATGTGCTGGGAAATGAGATGTTTGAGGACAATGTGAAGGTGTGAGGTGGTTTGATCGAGTAAGTAACGTAGGGTAAGAGAGATGTTGGAAATAAAAAGAGCGTGTTGAGAGAGCAAAGAGGTTGTTTTTGAAATGGTTTGGGCACATGGAAGAATAGTGAGGAAAGATTGACCAAGATGAAATATATGTGTCGGAGGTGGAGGAACGAGAGAAGAGGGAGACCAAATTGGGAGTGAGAGAGGAGTGCAAAAGATTTTTGGTGTGATCGGGCCTGAACATCAGGGAGGGTGAAAAGGAGGGCAAGGGATAGAGTGAATTGAGCGAAGGGGTATACCGGGTTGACGTGCTGTCAGTGGATTGAATCAGTGCATGTGAAGCGTCTGGGTAACCATGGAAAGCTGTGTAGTTATGAATATTTGCCGTGTGTGGACGTAGTATATACATGTGTATGGGGTGGTTGGGAACCATTTCTTCGTCTGTATTCTTGCACTACCTCGCAAACAGCGGGAGACAGCGACAAAGCAAAAAAAAAAAAAAAAAAAAAAAAAATATAACATATATAAATATATATATATATATAAATATAAATAATATATATATATATATATATATATATATATATAATAGACATATAAATATATAATAAACCCTCACACAAGCACATATCCATACCCATACATCTCAACGTAACAACATATATTACGACAGACCTATTCACAAATACAACATATATATATATTATATATATATATATAAATAGATATAAATATATATATATATATATATATATATTCATAACGCTGCCTTTATCCAATACGCCGCCAACATAACTCTCAATTGACTTGTTCCAATAACCCTACTGAACCTCCTCCCACACCATATATTCCTTAATACCTTCCGACATAGCATCTCTATCAATCTATCATATGCCTTCTCTCAGAGCCATAAATGCTGCATACAAATCCATTTGCTTTTCTAATATTTCTCACAATACATTTTCAAAAGCAAACCCCTGATCACACCTCCTCAACCCCGTCTGAAACCACACTGCACCTTTCCCCACTACTGATGCTCTGTACAAACCTTCACCCTCTCAATCAATACCCTTCCAAATGATTTACCAGGAACCTCAACAAACTTTTACCTCGTAATTTGAGCACTCACTTGTATCCCCTTTGCCTTTGTACATGGCACTATGCACACATCCCGCCAGATGCCTCATGCACCTCACCATGAATCAATAACAATAAATAACCTTACCAAACCAGTCAACATACAGTCACCCGAAACAACCCCTTTTTAATAAATTCCACTGCAATAACTATCCAAACCTGCTGCCTTGCCCGCTTTTCATCTTCGCAAAGCTTTTACTACCTCTCTCTATTTACCAAATCATTTTCCCTAACCTCTCACTTTGCACACCAGCCTCGACCAAACACCCTAGTCTCTGCCACTCAATCATCAAACACATTCAACAAACCTTCAAAATAACTCACTCCCTCTCCAGCTCAACAATCACCACTACTTGTTATCACCTCCCCATTATCCCCCTCCCTTCATGAAGACCAATTTGATCCTTGGTCATACCCCCTTTATTTACACCTACAGAACATCTCATTATTCTCCCTAAAATTAATGATAACCTCTCACCCCAACGCTCAAATATATATAAATATAATATAAATATATATATATACATAACAATACTTTTTTTTTTGCCTATTTATTTTGTTTTTTGGTCGCTGACCTCCCTGCGTTAGGCGGTGTAGTGCAAGGAAACAGACGAAAGAATTGGACCACCACCCACATGCACATATGTAAAATACATACACGCCACACACGGAAAATACAATATGATATATACCACACATATATACACACAGACAAATTCCATATAACACATGTACATAATTCAACTGTCTGCCTTTATTCATCCTCCCATCGCCACCCCGCCACACATGATTATAATACCCCCCTCCCCCCGCATATGCGCGAGGAGCCCAGAAAAGACAACAAAGACCACATTACGTTCACACTCAGTCCTAGCTTCATGTTAAAATGCACCGAAACCACAGCTCCCTTTCCACACCAGGCCCCCACAGAACCTTTCCATGTTTACCCCAGACGCTTCACATGCCGTGGTTCAATCCAATGACAGCACGTCGACCCCGGATATAACCACATCATTACATTTCACTCTATTCCTACAGGGGGCCCCCCCCCCCCTCCCACCCCCCCTATTATTATTTATTCCAAACCCCCCCCCTTGCTTCATGTTCAAGGCCCCGATCACTTCAAAATCTTTTCACTCCCATCTTCCACCTCGAATTTGGTTTACCGCACTTCTCCTCGTCCCCCATCCACACACTGACACATAAATCTTAGTATCAATCAGTCCTCACATCATATCTCTCCTTGTGGACCAAACCACTTCAAAACACCCTCTTTTGCTCTCTCAAGCCACATCTTTTCTATTACCATAACATCTCTCCTAACCCCTATTACTACTTACTTGATCAAACCACCTCACACCATAAATTGTCCTCAATAGCACATTCCATCACGTCCTAGTAATTCCTCCGCACAACTCAATCTATACTCATTAGCTTCTCTAAGTATTACTCCACATTACATTCTTCAAAGAACACACCTGATCCACACATCCTCTATCACTTCTGAAACCCACACTACACTTCTCTTCTTCCCCCAAATCTGATGTAAGTACATGCCTTCACCTTCTTCATCAATAACCCCCCATACAATTCCCAGGAATACTCAACAAACTTATACCTCTGTAATTTGAGCACTCACTTTTATCCCCTTGCCTTTGTACAATGGCACTATGCAAGCATCCACGCCAATCCCAAGTCACCTTCGCCATGAGTCATACAAACATTAAATAACCTTACCAACAGTTCAACAACACACCACCTTCATTTTTAAATAAATTCCACTGCAATACCCAATCCAACCGCGCTGCTTTTCCGGCTTTCATCCATCTTCCGCAAAGCTCCTTACTACCTTTCCTCTGTTTACCTAATCATTCTCCCTAACCCTCTCACTTTGCACAGCACCTCGACGAACACACTCTATATCTGCCACTCTATCATGAAAGACCAATTCAACAAACCATCAAAATATCTCACTTCCAACTCCTTCAAATATCACCTTTTTTTACTTGTTTATCCACCTCCCATTAGCCACCGTCAGTGATGTACCCATTATGTTCTCTTTCCTAACACACTTGATTTATGCCCTTTCCCAAAAACTTTCTTTTTTTTTCCCCCAAAAAATTTTTTAAGGATGAGGGGGGGAAAACCCCCAAAAACTCTACTTGCCCCTTTTTCACCTCTTGAAACCTTTCTTTTTGGCCCTCCTGCCTCTTTTTTTTAACACAATCCCAGTCATTTGCATTATTTTTTTGGAAAAAACTTTCCAGTTTCCCTCCCTCTTTTTTCTTTTTTTTTCTTTCAAACATTGAAATTTTCCGCATTAGCGGGGTAGCTTTAAGAAAAAGGGGACGGGGCCTCTGGGGGAAATTTCCCCTCCCCCGGGCCCCCCTTCTCTTTTCCCTTTTTTTTGGAAAATTAAAAAAAAAAAAAAACAAGGGGGGAAAGGGTTTTCCAGACCCCCGCCCCCTCCCCTTTTAGTCGCCTTCTCGAACGCAGGGGAAAACGGGGGGTATTTTTTTTCCCCCAACCCCCGGGATAAACCTCCCCCCTCCCTCTTCGTTTTACTAAAAACCATACTTTTTCCCCCCACCATTCACTTTCCCTTTTAAAATGCCCCACCTCCCCCCCCCCTTCTCATGCCACAACATCCCTTTTTCGCAAGCCCTCACGCTTCTCAAAAAAAACCCATTCCCCCTTCACTCCCTTCCCTCCTTTTTTTCTCACCTTTTTTCATTCTGGTTTTCAGTCCCCTTTGTGGGACTTTAAACACACAAGTCTCCCTTCCCCCGCCCCCATTCAAACCCCCCACCGTGCTCTTAACCCAATATTCTCTTTTTTTTTCTGAAAAAACCCCCTTTATTAAAATTTAATATATAATAATAATAATATTATATATATATAAAAATATTAAAGGGGGGGGGAGGGGGGGGAAAAATTTTTGGGGGCCTTTAAGAAAGTGTGGGAAAAATCGAGAAAAATTATCTCGGAAAGCAAAATGGGTTTTGTTTTTAAGGAAATTAAAATGGGGGGGGTTCCCAAAAATGTTTAAAAATTGCAGCTGGCTATGGATAGAGTTTTGCGCAGGGGATGGGGTGGGCTGGGAAAAGAGATGTTTGAGGACAATTTTGTGGGGTGAGGTGGTTTGATCGAGGAGTTTAAAGTTAAAGGGGAAGAGAGATTGGTGGGAAAAAAAAAGGGTGGTTGAGAGAGCAGAAAAAGGGTTTTGAAGTGGTTTGGGCACCCTGGAGAAAGGGTGGTTTAGGAAAAAATTGACCAAAAGGAAAAATGTGTTCCCTAAGGGGGGGGAGCAAA
The DNA here is from genome assembly GCF_036320965.1 of Panulirus ornatus. Taxonomy (NCBI): domain Eukaryota; kingdom Metazoa; phylum Arthropoda; class Malacostraca; order Decapoda; family Palinuridae; genus Panulirus; species Panulirus ornatus. The sequence continues at coordinate 40,601,306 of NC_092227.1, forward strand.
GGGGAAGAGGGAGACCAAATTGGAGGTGGGGGAAAATGGAGTGGAAAAAAAAATTTTGTGTGATCCCGGGGCCTGAACATGCAGGAGGGTGAAAGGAGGGCAAGGAATAGAGTGAATTGGAGCGATGTGGTATACCGGGTTGACGTGCTGTCAGTGGATTGAATCAGGGCATGTGAAGCGTCTGGGGAAGACCATGGAAAGCTGTGTAGGTATGTATATTTGCGTGTGTGGACGTATGTATATACATGTGTATGGGGGGGGCTGGGCCATTTCTTTCGTATGTTTCCTTGCGCTACCTTGCAAACGCGGGAGACAGCGACAAAGTATAAAAAAAAAAATATATATATATATATAACATATATAATATAATATATATATATATATATATATATATATATATATATATATATATATATATATATATAATATATATATATATATATATATATATATATATATCTATATGTGTATATATATATATATATATATATATATATATATATATATATATATATATAAATATATATATATATATATATATTATATATATATATATATATATATATATATATATATATATATATATATATAATATATATATAAACGCTCACACAAGCACATATCCATACCTATACATCTCAACGTATACATACATATACGTACACAGACATATACACATATACACACACAATATATAATATATATATATATGTTTTTATCGAGGATGTAAGGCATGTGTACGTGTAGGAAGAGAGGAAAGTGATTGGTTCTCAGTGAATGTAGGTTTGCGGCAGGAGTGTGTGATGTCTCCATGGTTGTTTAATTTGTTTATGGATGGGGTTGTTAGGGAGGTAAATGCAAGAGTCCTGGAAAGAGGGGCAAGTATGAAGTCTGTTGGGGATGAGAGAGCTTGGGAAGTGAGTCAGTTGTTGTTCGCTGATGATACAGCGCTGGTGGCTGATTCATGTGAGAAACTGCAGAAGCTGGTGACTGAGTTTGGTAAAGTGTGTGGAAGAAGAAAGTTAAGAGTAAATGTGAATAAGAGCAAGGTTATTAGGTACAGTAGGGTTGAGGGTCAAGTCAATTGGGAGGTGAGTTTGAATGGAGAAAAACTGGAGGAAGTGAAGTGTTTTAGATATCTGGGAGTGGATCTGTCAGCGGATGGAACCATGGAAGCGGAAGTGGATCATAGGGTGGGGGAGGGGGCGAAAATTTTGGGAGCCTTGAAAAATGTGTGGAAGTCGAGAACATTATCTCGGAAAGCAAAAATGGGTATGTTTGAAGGAATAGTGGTTCCAACAATGTTGTATGGTTGCGAGGCGTGGGCTATGGATAGAGTTGTGCGCAGGAGGATGGATGTGCTGGAAATGAGATGTTTGAGGACAATGTGTGTTGTGAGGTGGTTTGATCGAGTAAGTAACGTAAGGGTAAGAGAGATGTGTGGAAATAAAAAGAGCGTGGTTGAGAGAGCAGAAGAGGGTGTTTTGAAATGGTTTGGGCACATGGAGAGAATGAGTGAGGAAAGATTGACCAAGAGGATATATGTGTCGGAGGTGGAGGGAACGAGGAGAAGAGGGAGACCAAATTGGAGGTGGAAAGATGGAGTGAAAAAGATTTTGTGTGATCGGGGCCTGAACATGCAGGAGGGTGTAAGGAGGGCAAGGAATAGAGTGAATTGGAGCGATGTGGTATACAGGGGTTGACGTGCTGTCAGTGGAGTGAATCAAGGCATGTGAGGCGTCTGGGGTAAACCATGGAAAGCTGTGTAGGTATGTATATTTGCGTGTGTGGACATGTGTATGTACATGTGTATGGGGGGGGGGGGGGGGGGGGGAGGTTGGGCCATTTCTTTCGTCTGTTTCCTTGCGCTACCTCGCAAACGCGGGAGACAGCGACAAAGTATAAAAAATATATATATATATATATATATATATATATATATATATATATATATATATATATATATATATATATATATATATATATATATATATATATATATTCATACCTGCTGCCTTCATTCATTATCGCCGCCAACATAACTCTCAATTGACTTGTCCTTTAACCCTACTGAACCTAATAATCTTGCTCCTAATCGCATTTACTCTCAGCTTTCTTCTTTCATACACTTTACCAAACCCAGTCACCAGATTCTGCAGTTTCTCACTCGAATCAGCCTCCAGCGCTGTATTATCAGCGAACAACAACTGATTCACTCCCAAGCCCTCTCATCCACAACAGACTGCATACTTACCGCTCTCTCCAAAACTCTTGCATTTACCTCCCTAAAAACCCTATCCATAAACAATTTATGCAACCATGGACACATCACGCATCCCTGCCGCAAACCGACATTCACTGAGAACCAATCACTTTCCTCTCTTCCTACTCGTACATATGCACTACATCTTTGATAAAAACTTTTCACTGCTTTTAGTAAGCTGCCTCCAACACCATATACTCTTGATACCCTCCACAGAGCATCTCTATTAACTCTATCACATGCCTTCCCAAGTCCATAAATGCTATATACAAGGCCATCAGTTTTTCTAGGTATTTCTCACATACATTCTTCAAAGCAAATACCTGATCCACACATCCTCCACCACTTCTGAAACCACACTGCTCTTCCCCAGTCTGATGCTCTGTACATTCCTTCATCCTCTCAATTAATATCCTTCCATACAATTTCCTAGGAATACTCAATAAACTTATACCCCTGTAATTTGAATACTCACCTTAATCCCCTTGCCTATGTACAATGGCACTATGCATGCATTCCGCCAATCCTAAGGCACTTCATGAACCATACATACATTGAATATCTTTACAGTACAGACACCTTCTTTTTATTAATAAATTCCACTGCAATACCATCCAAACCGCCGCCTTGCCTGCTTTCATCCTCGGTAAAGCTTTCACTACCTCTTCTCTCTTTACCAAACCATTCGCTCTGACCCTCTCACTTTGCATACCACCTAACCAAAACACTACATCTGCCACTCTATCATCAAACATATTCAACAAACCTTCAAAATACTCACTCCATCTCCTCACTTCAACCCTACTAGTTATTACCTCCCCGTTAGCCCCCTTCACCGAAGTTTACATTTGTTCTCTTGTCTTACGCACTTTATTTACGTATTTCCAAAACATCATTTTTTTCTTCCTAAGATTTAATGATAGTCTCGCACCCTAACTCTTACTTGCCCTCTTGCACCTTTCTCTTGACCTCTGCCTCTTTCTTTCATACATCTCCCATAATTCGCACTACTTCCCTGCAAAAATCGTCCAAACGCCTCTTTCTTCTCTTTCACTAACAATCCTACTTCTTCATCTCACCACTCACTACCCTTTCTAATCTCCCCACCTCCCCCCTTTCTCATACCACAAGCATCTTTTGCGCAGGCCATCCTCCCCCTTACGTCATTTGCTCTCACCTTTTTCCATTCTACACTCAATGTCTCATAGTACTTCCTCACACGTCTCCTTTCCAAGCTCACTTTGTCTCACCACTCTCTTCATCCCAACATTGTCTCTTCTTTTCTGAAAACCTCTACAAATCTTTACCTCCGCCTATACAAATAATGATCAGACATCCCTCCAGTTGCCCCTCTCAGCACATTAACATTTCAAAAATCTCTCTTTCTCGCGCCTATCAATTAACGCGTAATCCAATAATGCCCATTGGTCATCACTCCTACTTACATACGTATACTTTTGTATATCTCTCTTTTTAAACCAGGTATTCCCAATCACCAGTCCTTTTTCAGCACACAAATCTAGAAGCTCTTCACCGTTCCCTTTTACAACACTGAACACCCAACTGCCACATTACTGACCTTTGCATTCAAATTACCCATTACTATAGCCCTGTCTCGTTCATCAAAGCTGATAACACACTTACTCTGCTGCTCCAAAAACAATTGCTTCTCATGATCTTTCTTCTCATGACCATGTGCATAGGCACCAATACTCACCCATTTCTCTCCATTCACTTTCAGTTTACTTTCTTAAACTCTATCACATACTCCCACAACTCCTGCTTCAGGAGTAGTGCTACTCGTTCCTTTGTCCTTGTCCTCTCACCAATCCCTGACTTTACTCATAAGATATTCCCAAACCACTCTTCCCCTTTACCCTTGACCTTGGTACACTCAGGGCCAAAACATCCAGTTTCCTTTCCTCAAACATACTACCTATCTCTCCATTTATCTCATGTTTGTTACATCCACACACATTTAGACACCCCAATCTGAGCATCTTTTGCGCAAGCCATCTGCTTCCCTAAATACATCCCATTCCTCCCCCACTCCCCTTACAGCATTTGCTCTCACCCTTTTCTATTCTGCAATCAATGTCTCCTGGTACTTTCTCACACAAGTCGCTTTTCCAAGCTCACTTACCCTCAGCACTCTCTTCTACCTAACATTCTTCTTCTCTGAAATCCTCTACAAATCTTCACCTTCTCCCCCACATGATAACGATCAGACATCCCTCCAGTTGCCCTCTCAGCACATTAACATCCAAAAGTCTCTCTTTCAAGCGCCTATCAATTAACACGTGATCCAATAATGCTCTTTGGCCATCTCTCCTACTTACGTAGGTGTACTTATGTGTATCTCTCTTTTTAAACCAGGTATTCCCAATCACCAGTCCTTTTTCAGCACACAAATCTAAAAGCTCTTCAACGTTTCCATTTATAACACTGAACACCCCATGTACATCAATTATGCCCTAAACTGCCACATTACTGACCTTTGCATTCAAATCACCTTTTACTATAACCCGGTCTCATGCATCAAAAGCTGCTAACACACTCACTCAGCTGCTCCCAAAACATTTGCCTCTCATGATTTTTCTTCTCATGACCAGGTGCATAGGCACCAACAATCACCCATTTCTCTCCATTCACTTTCAGTTTTACCCGTATCAACATAGAGTTTACTTTCTTACACTCTATCACATACTCCCACAACTCTTACTTCAGGAGTAGTGCTACTCCTTCCTTTGCTCTTTTCCTCTCACCAACCACTGACTTTATTCCCAAGACTTTCCCAAACTACTCTTCACCTTTACCCTTGAGCTTCGTTTCATTCAGAGCCAGAACATCCAGGTTCCTTTCCTCAAACATACTACCTAGTTCTCCTTTTTTCTCATCTTGGTTACATCCACACATATCTAAATATCCCAATCTGAGCCTTCGAGGAGGATAAGCACTCCTCGCACGACTTCTTCTGTTTCCCCTTTTAGAAAGTCTCAATTCATGGAGGGGAGGGTTTCTAGCTCCCCCTCTCCTGTCCCCTTTAGTCACCTTCTACGACACGCGGGGAATGCGTGGGAAGTATTCCTTCTCCCCTATCCCCAGCGATAAATTTGTATATATATATATATATATATATATATATATATATATATATATATATATATATATATATCCTAACCTGAGCCAGGTAGCCATTTTATCGACCAACCCCTAGGGATGGATAAACAGCTGCGTTGAGTGTGGACCGTGTGCCGTAACCAGGATTCGAACTTCAGCGCTCTACCCTTCGCAGCCCATGAATGCGTCACGGTCAGGAACGATTTTTTTTTTTTTTGCTTTGTCGCTGTCTCCCGCGTTTGCGAGGTAGCGCAAGGAAACAGACGAAAGAAATGGCCGAACCCACCCCCATACACATGTATATACATACGTCCACACACGCAAATATACATACCTACACAGCTTTCCATGGTTTACCCCAGACGCTCCACATGCCTTGATTCAATCCACTGACAGCACGTCAACCCCGGTATACCACATCGCTCCAATTCACTCTATTCCTTGCCCTCCTTTCACCCTCCTGCATGTTCAGGCCCCGATCACACAAAATCTTTTTCACTCCATCTTTCCACCTCCAATTTGGTCTCCCTCTTCTCCTCGTTCCCTCCACCTCCGACACATATATCCTCTTGGTCAATCTTTCCTCACTCATTCTCTCCATGTGCCCAAACCATTTCAAAACACCCTCTTCTGCTCTCTCAACCACGCTCTTTTTATTTCCACACATCTCTATTACCCTTACGTTACTTACTCGATCAAACCACCTCACACCACACATTGTCCTCAAACATCTCATTTCCAGCACATCCATCCTCCTGCGCACAACTCTATTCCATAGCCCACGCCTCGCAACCATACAACATTGTTGGAACCACTATTCCTTCAAACATACCCATTTTTGCTTTCCGAGATAATGTTCTCGACTTCCACACATTCTTCAAGGCTCCCAGGATTTTCGCCCCCTCCCCCACCCTATGATCCACTTCCGCTTCCATGGTTCCATCCGCTGCCAGATCCACTCCCAGATATCTAAAACACTTCACTTCCTCCAGTTTTTCTCCATTCAAACTCACCTCCCAATTGACTTGACCCTCAACCCTACTGTACCTAATAACCTTGCTCTTATTCACATTTACTCTTAACTTTCTTCTTTCACACACTTTACCAAACTCAGTCACCAGCTTCTGCAGTTTCTCACATGAATCAGCCACCAGCGCTGTATCATCAGCGAACAACAACTGACTCACTTCCCAAGCTCTCTCATCCCCAACAGACTTCATACTTGCCCCTCTTTCCAAAACTCTTGCATTCACCTCCCTAACAACCCCATCCATAAACAAATTAAACAACCATGGAGACATCACACACCCCTGCCGCAAACCTACATTCACTGAGAACCAATCACTTTCCTCTCTTCCTACACGTACACATGCCTTACATCCTCGATAAAAACTTTTCACTGCTTCTAACAACTTGCCTCCCACACCATATATTCTTAATACCTTCCACAGAGCATCTCTATCAACTCTATCATATGCCTTCTCCAGATCCATAAATGCTACATACAAATCCATTTGCTTTTCTAAGTATTTCTCACATACATTCTTCAAAGCAAACACCTGATCCACACATCCTCTACCACTTCTGAAACCACACTGCTCTTCCCCAATCTGATGCTCTGTACATGCCTTCACCCTCTCAATCAATACCCTCCCATATAATTTACCAGGAATACTCAACAAACTTATACCTCTGTAATTTGAGCACTCACTCTTATCCCCTTTGCCTTTGTACAATGGCACTATGCACGCATTCCGCCAATCCTCAGGCACCTCACCATGAGTCATACATACATTAAATAACCTTACCAACCAGTCAACAATACAGTCACCCCCTTTTTTAATAAATTCCACTGCAATACCATCCAAACCTGCTGCCTTGCCGGCTTTCATCTTCCGCAAAGCTTTTACTACCTCTTCTCTGTTTACCAAATCATTTTCCCTAACCCTCTCACTTTGCACACCACCTCGACCAAAACACCCTATATCTGCCACTCTATCATCAAACACATTCAACAAACCTTCAAAATACTCACTCCATCTCTTCTCACATCACCACTACTTGTTATCACCTCCCCATTTGCGCCCTTCACTGAAGTTCCCATTTGCTCCCTTGTCTTAAGCACTTTATTTACCTCCTTCCAGAACATCATTTTATTCTCCCTAAAATTTAATGATACTCTCTCACCCCAACTCTCATTTGCCCTTTTTTTCACCTCTTGCACCTTTCTCTTGACCTCCTGTCTCTTTCTTTTATACATCTCCCACTCAATTGCATTTTTTCCCTGCAAAAATCGTCCAAATGCCTCTCTCTTCTCTTTCACTAATACTCTTACTTCTTCATCCCACCACTCACTACCCTTTCTAATCAACCCACCTCCCACTCTTCTCATGCCACAAGCATCTTTTGCGCAATCCATCACTGATTTCCTAAAAACATCCCATTCCTCCCCCACTCCCCTTACTTCCATTGTTCTCACCTTTTTCCATTCTGTACTCAGTCTCTCCTCACACAATCTCCTTCCCAAGCTCACTTACTCTCACCACCCTCCTCACCCCAACATTCACTCTTCTTTTCTGAAAGCCCATACAAATCTTCATCTTAGCCTCCACAAGATAATGATCAGACATCCCTCCAGTTGCACCTCTCAGCACATTAACATCCAAAAGTCTCTCTTTCGCGCGCCTGTCAATTAACACGTAATCCAATAACGCTCTCTGGCCATCTCTCCTACTTACATAAGTATACTTATGTATATCTCGCTTTTTAAACCAGGTATTCCCAATCATCAGTCCTTTTTCAGCACATAAATCTACAAGCTCTTCACCATTTCCATTTACAACACTGAACACCCCATGCATACCAATTATTCCCTCAACTGCCACATTACTCATCTTTGCATTCAAATCACCCATCACTATAACCCGGTCTCGTGCATCAAAACCACTAACACACTCATTCAGCTGCTCCCAAAACACTTGCCTCTCATGATCTTTCTTCTCATGCCCAGGTGCATATGCACCAATAATCACCCATCTCTCTCCATCAACTTTCAGTTTTACCCATATTAATCGAGAATTTACTTTCTTACATTCTATCACATACTCCCACAACTCCTGTTTCAGGAGTACTGCTACTCCTTCCCTTGCTCTTGTCCTCTCACTAACCCCTGACTTTACTCCCAAGACATTCCCAAACCACTCTTCCCCTTTACCCTTGAGCTTCGTTTCACTCAGAGCCAAAACATCCAGGTTCCTTTCCTCAAACATACTACCTATCTCTCCTTTTTTCACATCTTGGTTACATCCACACATATTTAGGCACCCCAATCTGAGCCTTCGAGGAGGATGAGCACTCCCCGCGTGACTCCTTCTTCTGTTTCCCATTTTAGAAAGTTAAAAAAATACAAGGAGGGGAGGATTTCTGGAACGATATCTCTTAAAAATATAAATTTCTTTTTTAGTTAAGTCAAAGGCATCTTTGTAATGTATGTTACTTGTTTCTATTGACTACATTTTACTGAAAGTCAGTCACTTGCACAGTTAACTTTTTCTCGATGAGGACATATAAGAACCTGCTCATAGAATTACTCAAATGGCTGCAAACCCGCCATTATATCTTATATATATTCACAGCAACAGCGCCACATTAGCTTTAGTATTTACTTCTAACACAATTGCTCTCCGTGCGACATCTGGTATACAACTGATTCATGACGTAGTGGTTATAATGTAGGGGACACGTATGTTCTGGCTCTTGAGAGGTCTGCCGAAAACGAGGTTGATGCCTGTTGTCCTGGGGCTTGGCGGGGCCAGGTAACAACACGTCATGACCAGCAGTGTGATCACCGAAGTACTAACTCCACTGGCGGCTCCTTGTTCCCGAACACTTGAGGCGATAGACTGAAAACTTTAGAAGGGTAACTGCAGTAAGCTCATCTTGATACAATATTTCTTATCTTTATCTTAACATAAACGAGTTAGGGTCATACATTATTAATGTTTCTTTTTACGGTGACTGATATAGCACTGGCAGAACCTGCCCCAGTCAAGGGCTGTCTTGGGTGAAGGGAAAATGAGAAAAAATATAGAAATGAAACAATTGTTTGTAGACCTGACTGTTAAAGTAGAAAGGTATTTATAGGAGGAAAACAGGAAAGGGTGAGGAGAATTCTACAGTTCAGCTGAACAAGGGAAGATGGAAGTATCATAACATTTGCGCTATAGATAGGCGCTCCTGTCCGCCTGTCTGTCTGTCTGTTCTTCCGTCCCGAGCCTTTTAACACGGCGGGGAAGTTGCTGGACGTTACCAGCCCCCGCACACATTTGCCGATAATTATTTATCCATTGGCTTGACAGGATTGAAATTGCTGGCTGCTGGGGTGATACATTTTCGGGAAAATATTATACTATAGTAGAGTTGAGCGGGAAGGTTGTGCCGGGAATATGGGAAGTACGAAGAGGAAAATCGCGGGGGTGAGTGACTGAACCACTAAACAACGAAATTGTGTTGTCTAGGGTGTGGTGGCCAGGAAGGGAGAGGGTGGTGGTGGTGAGGAAGGGTGTGGTGGCCAGGGAGGGAGAGGGTGGTGGTGGTGAGGAAGGGTGTGGTGGCCAGGAAGGGAGAGGGTGGTGGTGGTGAGGAAGGGTGTGGTGGCCAGGGAGGGAGAGGGTGGTGGTGGCGAGGGTGTGGTGGCCAGAAAGGGAGAGGGTGGTGGTGGTGAGGAAGGGTGTGGTGGCCAGGGTGCAAGGCCATGCTGGTAGTAAGGGAAGGTGTGGTGGCCAGTGAGGGATGGAGTGATGGTTATGAGGGTGCGGATTCCAGGGGCGCTTGTGTTGGGGGGGGGGGGGGTAAGTGGTGGGGTCGGTGAGGGCGGGTATGGCAACTCTCCGCAGGAGTGAGTACACCAGGGCGTGGAGGGTCCGAATCTACTGGTACTCTCCAGATATCCGGAGACATACGTGCAGATGCTCGGATGATGATAGTGTTCTGACGATAACAAGGTCCCTGGACACAGCACAGTAGGGGAAAAATAAGATTTTACTGAGTGTTACCGAAGTAGAATAATGTTTGATCAACAGGTCTACCTTAGAAAGAGAAAGGAGTGTGGCGGGATCGGTGTCAATGTGTGTTAGGAGGGAGGGAGGAGGGGAAACTCCGTGGTGGCAGTGTGTGTGTGTGTGTGTGTGTGTGTGTGTGTGTGCACTTGATTTCAATTCTATTCATCCTCGCTCTGTACAGTTAACTAGTGCGTCTTTATATTACATTTTATATTCATTCTGGTTATCTTACCTGAAAGAGTACATAGACAGACCAAGAAAACTAAAGCGGCGAGCAAACAAGTTGATTTCCCGACTGAGATGTGAATCATATTTGAGGCAGATGACCTTATCTTGTCTATCTTACAAATACAGGATTAATGTGTGACTTACTACCGGTATTCTGAAGTGTCAGTCACTGTGAGTCTTGTTGTGAGCACCTATTTAGGCTATAACAACCTGAGTTTACTAATAGCACTGGATACAAACTCATGGCTAAACGTGTTACTTCAGATGAGACACATACTTCAGTAAGCTGATTGGTTTGATATTCTGGGCATTAGGACTAACTACTGCCAGGGTCATGAAGTCTGTCAAGCTACATCCAACATCAGAAAAATCTTCAACATCTTCAGGATTAGCTGAAAACAACACCACAGATACGCTTAACACTTCAAGTCCACAACTGATAATAAGTTGCTCCCCCTAGCTGTAAGTTTAACAAGCACCGTAAAATGGGGCTGTTTTATACTGAATATTCAATAAACAAAAGCTATTAACCAATATTCCACAACATAGTTATTGTAATCTATTTTTCAATATGATTTTGACCTTCTGTGTTTAAGATTAATGTAATACATACATTTTAACAGTCAGTATAATGTTTTTCGTTACTTGTGAGATTTATCTTCTACTTTATCATGCATGGTCACAGATTTCTTTGTTGCATAATGTACGTGATAGTTCCCACTATGCTTAGATACTGTGGGGTAGGAGCTGATGGGTTATGACGACTCAAGCTGTGATCGACTTGGACAAAGACATTAGATATCTCATGTCGTGTTTATCTGTGTACAATTATCAGCAATCTGTTCTATTTTGCTGAGATTTGATCCTTTACTGATCCCGGCGAAGTATAATTCATATGGCTCAACTGAATTCCATTATAAAGAACAGCAATACTTTTAAGAATCATTAGTATGTACCGTAGCATTGCAAAAATGGCAGATGTAATTGTTTTGAAGCAAACGTTTGTTGAACACCTTCTGATGTTTCCTGTAGCTCTTACATCGCCTTAACATTGAGCAGATAGTGAAGGAAGCGAAGCTGTGGTGAATTATTTAACTGGTTGTCGGTCCAGCGATGCATCTGCGACGTTACCCACTGAACCAGTGGCTCCCACCCTCGAGTCCATGGACCTCCATGGGGTGTGTGAAGCCTCATCTGGGTACGTGAGATACAATGCAAGGAACATAATGCCACTAGGCTGTTTCGTGTAAGCAGAACACTGCCCCGACACATGATGTTTGCTCAAAGCTGCATTATATTGGCAATATTTACCAATTTAGAAATGAAAAATAACATTTATCATAGTAAAGGAATAAAAGCCAACACTGAGAATGGGTACGTAATGCCTTACACTGAGGCCAAGGGTACACCAACCTAATAAGGTCAGGCAGGAACCGCTGCACTTGAGCCTCGCTCGCACCTTGGACTCGTCACACCCGCTGGTCACCAACACACCGTTTTTGTACCGCCTGTCAGGTACACGTTGACCCCGTGGCTCGTGCTGAACTAACCACTTGAACGAACAAAGCTGTGGACAATGTACCAAAGATGACAAATGCTGAATTATCATTCTAAAAGTAAGGAAGAATACGACAATATGAGCTTTAAGAGGAATTTCTTGATGATTCTCCTCGTAATCGTTGTTGTTGTTGTTGTTGTTGGGTTTCTACGGCCATCGAGCTTAATCGCTGCTGACTTGAATCATGGCGACGCCTAAGCACACGTTGCCTCAGGGAAGTTGAATAGACGCATTATCTCATCCTCGCTTAGACCCTACGATGGTGTAGCTTGAGCTCAAAATCAAGAACTGAAGTACTTAAAGAACCAAACAAGAATCCAATCTTCTTATCTATCCTCGAGGAAGACTTCGCTGACCCTCACACTCAACGCTCATAAAGATAGCGTGATCCTCAAACATCTATTCCTCATTCGTGCTTCGCTTGCCTATAAAAAGCCACGTTACATCACAGGTCCGACTAGGAGGTTCTGATGGTTCGCACCGTCGCAACATACGAACAACTGCGACCCTGTCGTAAGAGTTACAACTCAAGCGTTTGCACACCCAAACTTCCCCTTCTGATTTGCCTCGATAATGTGGAGTTATGACGAAATATTATGATAATTGCGCTCAGCAGCAATACTACCATTATCGAAGACTTTATCAATAACTCAAATTCTATTCCAATCATAACAATTCGAAAAGAATAGGAAATGTAATGTCATCGCTATATCATTAAACGGTGCGATTTCCTTTATATGTACATGAAAGAAACAAGACTACAGCAACTTTGAGAAATGTGGATTTATACTATAAACCACACGTTCAACAGTGCTCATTTCGAAATAAGAAGGCAACATCATTTCCAAATCGATCAACGAGGGATTATACATAGTGATGATGAATCAGATAATCGCTGATGAAAAACGATAATGTTTCACTTATGTACGTATAAACCAAGCGCTCAACGAAGCTATAGCCTCAGAAAATCATTGTATTCGAGTATCAATTCTAAACTGTAAATCAGACGCGCGTTCTAACGATTTACACGTACAGTGACTTTAATAATTCCACTGTTACACGTATGAAGCAATAAAACTTCGCTCAACATAACAGATATTTTGCAATAAGATTTAAGACTCTCCCAGTGTAATTCAATATAGCAAAGTGCAACTCCAATCGAAGCGTATCGCTACAATTCAATTTAGTTATCACGCAAACATACATAGGACGACTGTAAAGGAAATGTTGGCGAATCTAAATAAGTTGTTTATTCTAAATGGAATATTAGCGTTAATGTCGGTTCATTCCACCACGTACAAACATACATATATACATACATACATACATACATGCATACATACAATACCATGAGGGAAACAAAGCTGATGAAATCAATGCAGGCACTAGGACATAATTTCTGTGAAGGCTGGCTGGTAGCGGCCGGCCCAGGAAGGCCCAAGGACCATCAAGATTGGCTGGCGGCCAATATTATTATCATTATTATCATTATCATTATTATAGTTATCATTATTATCATTATTATTATTATCATTATTATTATCATTGATATTTTTATCATTATTATCTTTATCATTATTATTATTATTACTATTATTATTATTATTATTATTATTATTATTATTATTATTATTATCATTATTAATATTATTATTATCATTATCATCATTATTATTATTATCATTATTATCATTATTATTATTATTATCAATAGTAATGATAACTCTTCTTTTCTGAAAACCCATACTAATCTTCACCTTAGCCTCCACAAGATAATGATCAGACATCCCTCCAGTTGCACCTCTCAGCACATTGACATCCAAAAGTCTCTCTTTCGCACGCCTGTCAATTAACACGTAATCCAATAATGCTCTCTGGCCATCTCTCCTACTTACATAAGTATACTTATGTATATCTCGCTTTTTAAACCAGGTATTCCCAATCATCAGTCCTTTTTCAGCACATAAATCTACAAGCTCTTCACCATTTCCATTTACAACACTGAACACCCCATGCATACCAATTATTCCCTCAACTGCCACATTACTCACCTTTGCATTCAAATCACCCATCACTATAACCCGGTCTCGTGCATCAAAACCGCTAACACACTCATTCAGCTGCTCCCAAAACACTTGCCTCTCATGATCTTTCTTCTCATGCCCAGGTGCATATGCACCAATAATCACCCACCTCTCTCCATCAACTTTCAATTTTACCCATATTAATCGAGAATTTACTTTCTTACATTCTATCACATACTCCCACAACTCCTGTTTCAGGAGTATTGCTACTCCTTCCCTTGCTCTTGTCCTTTCACTAACCCCTGACTTCACTCCCCAGACATTTCCAAACCACTCTTCCCCTTTACCCTTGAGCTTCGTTTCACTCAGAGCCAAAACATCCAGGTTCCTTTCCTCAAACATACTACCTATCTCTCCTTTTTTCACATCTTGGTTACATCCACACACATTTAGGCACCCCACTCTGAGCCTTCGAGGAGGATGAGCACTCCCCGCGTGACTCCTTCTTCTGTTTCCCATTTCAGAAAGTTAATACAAGGAGGGGAGGATTTCCGGCCCCCCGCTCCCGTCCCCTCTAGTCGCTTTCTACGACACGCGAGGAATATGTTGGGGTGAAGAAGGTGGTGAGAGTAAGTGAGCTTGGGAAGGAGACCTGTGTGAAGAAGTATCAGGAGAGACTGTGTACAGAATGGAAAAAGGTGAGAACAATGGAAGTAAGGGGAGTGGGGGAGGAATGGGATGTATTTAGGGAATCAGTGATGGATTGCGCAAAAGATGCTTGTGGCATGAGAAGAGTGGGAGGTGGGCTGTTTAGAAAGGGTAGTGAGTGGTGGGATGAAGAAGTAAGAGTATTAGTGAAAGAGAAGAGAGAGGCATTTGGACGATTTTTGCAGGGAAAAAATGCAATTGAGTGGGAGAAGTATAAAAGAAAGAGACAGGAGGTCAAGAGAAAGGTGCAAGAGGTGAAAAAAAGGGCAAATGAGAGTTGGGGTGAGAGACTATCAGTAAATTTTAGGGAGAATAAAAAGATGTTCTGGAAGGAGGTAAATAGGGTGCGTAAGACAAGGGAGCAAATGGGAACTTCAGTGAAGGGCGTAAATGGGGAGGTGATAACAAGTAGTGGTGATGTGAGAAGGAGATGGAATGAGTATTTTGAAGGTTTGTTGAATGTGTCTGATGACAGAGTGGCAGATATAGGGTGTTTGGGTCGAGGTGGTGTGCAAAGTGAGAGGGTTAGGGAAAATGATTTGGTAAACAGAGAAGAGGTAGTAAAAGCTTTGCGGAAGATGAAAGCCGGCAAGGCAGCAGGTTTGGATGGTATTGCAGTGGAATTTATTAAAAAAGGGGGTGACTGTATTGTTGACTGGTTGGTAAGGTTATTTAATGTATGTATGACTCATGGTGAGGTGCCTGAGGATTGGCGGAATGCGTGCATAGTGCCATTGTACAAAGGCAAAGGGGATAAGAGTGAGTGCTCAAATTACAGAGGTATAAGTTTGTTGAGTATTCCTGGTAAATCATATGGGAGGGTATTGATTGAGAGGGTGAAGGCATGTACAGAGCATCAGATTGGGGAAGAGCAGTGTGGTTTCAGAAGTGGTAGAGGATGTGTGGATCAGGTGTTTGCTTTGAAGAATGTATGTGAGAAATACTTAGAAAAGCAAATGGATTTGTATGTAGCATTTATGGATCTGGAGAAGGCATATGATAGAGTTGATAGAGATGCTCTGTGGAAGGTATTAAGAATATTTGGTGTGGGAGGCAAGTTGTTAGAAGCAGTGAAAAGTTTTTATCGAGGATGTAAGGCATGTGTACGTGTAGGAAGAGAGGAAAGTGATTGGTTCTCAGTGAATGTAGGTTTGCGGCAGGGGTGTGTGATGTCTCCATGGTTGTTTAATTTGTTTATGGATGGGGTTGTTAGGGAGGTAAATGCAAGAGTCTTGGAAAGAGGGGCAAGTATGAAGTCTGTTGGGGATGAGAGAGCTTGGGAAGTGAGTCAGTTGTTGTTCGCTGATGATACAGCGCTGGTGGCGGATTCATGTGAGAAACTGCAGAAGCTGGTGACGGAGTTTGGTAAAGTGTGTGGAAGAAGAAAGTTAAGAGTAAATGTGAATAAGAGCAAGGTTATTAGGTACAGTAGGGCTGAGGGTCAAGTCAATTGGGAGGTGAGTTTGAATGGTGAAAAACTGGAGGAAGTGAAGTGTTTTAGATATCTGGGAGTGGATCTGTCAGCGGATGGAACCATGGAAGCGGAAGTGGATCATAGGGTGGGGGAGGGGGCGAAAATTTTGGGAGCCTTGAAAAATGTGTGGAAGTCGAGAACATTATCCCGGAAAGCAAAAATGGGTATGTTTGAAGGAATAGTAGTTCCAACAATGTTGTATGGTTGCGAGGCGTGGGCTATGGATAGAGTTGTGCGCAGGAGGATGGATGTGCTGGAAATGAGATGTTTGAGGACAATGTGTGGTGTGAGGTGGTTTGATCGAGTAAGTAACGTAAGGGTAAGAGAGAGGTGTGGAAATAAAAAGAGCGTGGTTGAGAGAGCAGAAGAGAGTGTTTTAAAATGGTTTGGGCACATGGAGAGAATGAGTGAGGAAAGATTGACCAAGAGGATATATGTGTCGGAGGTGGAGGGAACGAGGAGAAGAGGGAGACCAAATTGGAGGTGGAAAGATGGAGTGAAAAAGATTTTGTGTGATCGGGGCCTGAACATGCAGGAGGGTGAAAGGAGGGCAAGGAATAGAGTGAATTGGAGCGATGTGGTATACAGGGGTTGACGTGCTGTCAGTGGATTGAATCAAGGCATGTGAAGCGTCCGGGGTAAACCATGGAAAGCTGTGTAGGTATGTATATTTGTGTGTGTGGACGTGTGTATGTACATGTGTATGGGGGGGGTTGGGCCATTTCTTTCGTCTGTTTCCTTGCGCTACCTCGCAAACGCGGGAGACAGCGACAAAGTAAAAAAAAAAAAATATATATATATATATATATATATATATATATATATATATATATATATATATATATATATATATATATATACCTAGGGATAGGGGAGAAAGAATACTTCCCACGTATTCCCTGCGTGTCGTAGAAAGCGACTAAAAGGGGAGGGAGCCGGGGGCTGGAAATCCTCCCCTCCCGTTTTACTTTTTCCAAAAGAAGGAACAGAGAAGGGAGCCAAGTGAGGATATTCCCTCTAAGGCTCAGTCCTCTGTTCTTAATGGAGCCTCGCTAACGCGGGAAATGGGGAACCGTTACATGCTATGATCGAACTTGCGGTTCTGAGTTGCTCGCCAAGCTACTGCAACGTCCTCTGTCTTTCAACAAAGAGCGAAGAGTACTTGTGGGCGAGACTGCACAACTCCTTGAGAACATTTATTTGGTGTTATTATGTTCAGTAATTAATCGAATAACAATGGATTTAAATTCTCTCTTGCGAGGCGCCTGGTTCACATTTTCTTCCCAT
This sequence comes from Panulirus ornatus, assembly GCF_036320965.1. Lineage (NCBI taxonomy): Eukaryota > Metazoa > Arthropoda > Malacostraca > Decapoda > Palinuridae > Panulirus > Panulirus ornatus. The sequence goes on from NC_092227.1 coordinate 40,619,028, forward strand.
AGAAAAACATCCCCAGTACCCACCCATACACACACGAGCTCTTATTGTACGAAGGTAGTCGTCTTTCCAGTGTAAGAACCTTCCTGATACCCTCAGTATAGTCATAACTTTACTATGAGCTTCATCAAACTCTTCATTAAAGCCACAAAAACTGTACATCTCGTAGCATCATATATACCAGTGATACTGATAATGGATTGCATTGCTAGATATCAAAATTGACTAATGATACAAAGTAGGGACTTGAGTCTACATATGAACCTGAACATCAACAGCTTCAAACTGACATACACAAACTGAGGGACTGGGGTTATAAGTGGCAAATTGATATCAGGATTGATAAGTCCAGAATTGTACATATTGGCTGCAAAAACGAGAGGCTAAGCTACCGTATGAATTCTGCTAAACCGAAAAAGGCAAATGAGGAAAAAGACTTGAGTGTAATAATCTCTGGTTATCTATATCCAAGTAAGCAGCGTAAAGACTTGGGTGTAATAATCTCTGGTTATCTATATCCAAGAAAGCAGCGTAAAGACTTGGGTGTAATAATCTCTGGTTATCTATATCCAAGTAAGCAGCGTAAAGACTTGGATGTAATAATCTCTGGTTATCTATATCCAAGTAAGCAGCGTAAAGACTTGGGTGTAATAATCTCTGGTTATCTATATCCAAGTAAGCAGCGTAAAGAAGAAGTGAAAAGATCTAACGAAATTCTTAGATTCATAGGTAGGGCCCTCGAACCTGAGTTTAGGGAATTCATCCTTACTCTTTACACTTCCTCCTCTGAGTCACTCCCATATTCCCTGACTAGTACGCATGTATGCATCTGGCAGAATTTCATAACGTCATCATTAACTGCCATTGTTTCCACTCGTTGATGTTTAGCGTCAACATCTCGTACAGCCACTGATTAACACAAGACCATACGATCTGGTAAGGAAGTGAGATCCTGACGTGCCCCAGATACGTACATATTTACCGTGTTCCATTATATATATATATATATATATATATATATATATATATATATATATATATATATATATATATATATATATATATATATATATATATATCCCTGGGGATAGGGGAGAAAGAATACTTCCCACGTATTCCCTGCGTGTCGTAGAAGGCGACTAAAAGGGGAGGGAGCGGGGGGCTGGAAATCCTCCCCTCTCGTTTTTTTTTTTTTTAATTTTCCAAAAGAAGGAACAGAGAATTGGGCCAGGTGAGGGTATTCCCTCAAGGCCCAGTCCTCTGTTCTTAATGCTACCTCGCTAATGCGGGAAATGGCGAATAGTTTGAAAGAAAAAAAAGAAAAATATATATATATGTATATATATTTTGCTTTGTCGCTGTCTCCCGCGTTAGCGAAGTAGCGCACGGAAACAGGCGAAAGAATGGCCCATCCCACCCACATACACATGTATATACATACACGTCCACACACGCAAATATACATACCTATACATCTCACCGTATACATATATATACACACACAGACATATACATATATACACATGTACATAATTCATACTGTCTGCCTTTATTCATTCCCATCGCCACCTCGCCACACATGAAATAACAACCCCCTCCCCCTCCTGTGAACGAGGTAACGCTAGGAAGACAACAAAGGCACGCATTGTCTCCATGTGACCAAACCATTTCAAAACACCCTCTTCTGCTCTCTCAACCACAATCATTTTATTACCACACATCTCTCTTACCCTTACATTACATTACTTACTCGATCAAACCACCTCACACCACACATTGCCCTCAAACATCTCATTTCCAGCACATCCACCCTCCTCCGCACAACTCTATCTATAGCCCACGCCTCGCAACCATACAACATTGTTGGAACCACTATTCCTTCAAACATACCCATTTTTGCTTTCCGAGATAATGTTCTCGCCTTCCACACATTTTTCAAGGCTCCTAGAATTTTCACCCCCTCCACCACCCTATGATTCACTTCCGCTTCCATGGTTCCATCCGCTGCCAAATCCACTCCCAGATATCTAAAACACTTCACTTCCTCCAGTTTTTCTCCATTCAAACCCACCTCCCAATTGACTTGACCCTCAACCCTACTGTACCTAACAACCCTGCTCTTATTCACATTTACTCTCAACTTTCTTCTTTCACACACTTTACCAAACTCAGTCACCAGCTTCTGCAGTTTCTCACATAAATCAGCCACCAGCGCTGTGTCATCAGCGAAAAACAACTGACTCACTTCCCAAGCTCACTCATCCACAACAGACTGCATACTTGCCCCTCTTTCCACAACCCTTGCATTCACCTCCCTAACAACCCAATCCATAAACCAATCTAACAACCATGGAGACATCACACACCCCTGCCGCAAACCTACATTCACTGAGAACCAATCACTTTCCGCTCTTCCTACACGTACACATGCCTTACATCCTCGATAAAAACTTTTCACTGCTTCTAACAACTTGCCTCCCACACCATATATTCTTAATACCTTCCACAGAGCATCTCTATTCACTCTGTCATATGCCTTCTCCAGATCCATAAATGCTACATACAAATCCATTTGCTTTTCTAAGTATTTCTCACATACATTCTTCAAAGCAAACACCTGATCCACACATCCTCTACCACTTCTGAAACCACACTGCTCTTCCCCAATCTGATGCTCTGTACATGCCTTCACCCTCTCAATCAATACCCTCCCATATGATTTCCCAGGAATACTCAACAAACATATACCTCTGTAATTTGAGCGCTCATCTTTGTCCCCTTTGCCTTTGTACAATGGTACTATGAAAGCATTCCGCCAATCCTCAGGCACCTCACCATAAGTCATACATACATTAAATAACCTTACCAACCAGTCAACAATACAGTCACCCCGTTTTTTAATAAATTCTACTGCAATGCCATCCAAACCCGCTGCCTTGCCGGCTTTCATCTTCCGCAAAGCTTTTACTACCTCTTCTCTGTTTACCAAATCATTTTCCCTAACCCTCTCAATTTGCACACCACCTCGACCAAAACACCCTATATCTACCACTCTATCATGAAAGACATTCAACAAACCTTCAAAATTCTCACTCCATCTCCTTGTCACATCACCACTACTTGTTATCACATCCCCATTAGCCCCCTTCACTGAAGTTCCCATTTGCTCCCTTGTCTTACGCACTTTATTTACCTCCTTCCAAAACATCTTTTTATCCTCCCTAAAATTTAATGATATTCTCCCACCCCAACTCTCATTTGCCCTCTTTTTCACCTCTTGCATCTTTCTCTTGACCTTCTGCCTCTTTCTTTTGTACATCTCCCACTCATTTGCATTATTTCCCTGCAAAAATCGTCCAAATGCCTCTCTCTTCTCTTTCACTAATAATCGTATTTCTTCATCCCACCACTCAATACCCTTTCTAATCTGCCCATCTCCCACGCTTCTCATGCCACAAGCATCTTTTACGCAAGCCATCACTGATTCTCTAAATACATCCCATTCCTCCCACACTCCCCTTACCTCTTTTGTTCTTACCTTTTTCCATTCTGTACTCAGTCTCTCCTGGTACTTCCTCAAACAAGTCTCCTTCCCAAGCTCACTTACTTTCACCACTCTCTTCACCCCAACATTGTCTCTTCTTTTCTGAAAACCCCCACAAATCTTCACCTTCGCCTCCACAAGATAATGATCAGACATCCTCCCAGTTGCACCTGTCAGCACATTAACATCCAAAAGTCTCTCTTTCGCGCGCCTATCAATTAACACATAATCCAATAACGCTCTCTGGCCATCTCTCCTACTTACATACGTAACTTATGTACATCTCTCTTTTTAAACCAGTTATTCCCAATCACCAGTCCTTTTTCAGCACATAAATCTACAAGCTCTTCACCATTTCCATTTACAACACTGAACACCCCATGTAAACCAATTATTCCCTCAACTGCCACATTACTCACCTTTGCATTCAAATCACCCTTTACTATAACCTGGTCTCGTGCATCAAAACCACTAACGCACTAATTCAGCTGCTCCCAAAACACTTGCCTCTCATGATCTTTCTTCTCATGCCAGCTGCATATGCACCAATAAATACCCATCTCTCCCCATCAACTTTCAGTTTTACCCATATCAATCTAGAGTTTACTTTCTTACACTCTATCACATACTCCCACCACTCCTGTTTCAGGAGTACTGCTACTCCTTCCCTTGCTCTTGTCGTCTCACTAACCCCTGATTTTACTCCCAAGACATTCCCAAACCACTCTTCCCCTTTACCCTTGAGCTTCGTTTCACTCAGAGCCAAAACATCCAGGTTCCTTTCCTCAAACATACTACCTACGTCTCCTTTTTTCTTATCTTGGTTACATCCACACACATTTAGACACCCCAATCTGAGCCTTCGAGGAGGATGAGCACTCCCCGCGTGCCTCCTTCTTCTGTTTCCCCTTTTAGAAAGTTAAAATACAAGGAGGGGAGGGTTTCTAGCCCCCCACTCCCGTCCTCTTTAGTCGCCTTCTACGACACGTGAGGAATGCGTGGGAAGTATTCTTTCTCCCCTATCCCCAGGGATATATATATATATATATATATATATATATATATATATATATATATATATATATATATATATATATATATATATATATATATATATATATATATACATATATATATATTCCTTTATACAGACTCTCGCCAGTCCTCGCACTTTAACAGGGTTTTCAGGTAGTTCAACATATATGGATATCTTAATGTTTGTTGAAGGTTCCCCGATATGTTGGCCTGAACAGAGGAATTATATCCCCAGCATCAATTCAGTTTCATCAGATCGTCATTCCTGTCCTCAGTGCCCGAGGCTGGTTGTTAGTATCATTCGTGAAGGTTAAATGTTATACATTTGGAACTGTTTACTAAACCTGTAATGTTCAGGGTATTATCTGGAGGACAAATGGATCCATTATTGATTCTAACTTTTTATTCTTCTCAATCGAATTTTTGAGAAAAGCCCATTCCTCCTGCTTGTCTCCCATTTTCTCATTTTTTTCCTTTTTAGCGTCTTTACACGTCACCAACACTGAAAACTCACAATTTGTATCCCGTGCACTTCCCAGTCCTTTCCTACTCTTAATATCTATCTTGTTGACTGATAATTTCAAGACCGTTGAGTTTTCACCTTCCTCTTTCCAGTCTCCCCAATTTCATTCATAGCTTAAATTCTCTTTTACTTTACTGTTTCTCTATCACTTCGTCTCTGACCTAAATATTGCAAAAGCTGAAACATGGGACGCACTTCCCCTCACTATATTGTCTGCACAACGTTACTGCTAACGTGGAAGGCTGCATCACTCCTCTTACTTGTTACCTGTTCATCATCCTGGTGGTTCTTGTCACCGATAACCCTTTCAGCCGCTAGTGCTGTCCATATCCTTCTTGAATCTTCCAGCCAGGCGTTACTAGGGGTCACTGTCTCCACAATTCGCATGTTCTTTCGATGTCTAGCTACCGACGTAACTCTTATTACTCCCTCAGTGTTGTCTGAATAATTCGGTTGTTGGATAATTCTCAGACGTGGTCTCTCTTATCATGCGAATGACTCAACATTGTAAGATTTCCCACAGTTACCACAGCAAGGCTATAATCATGCCCCTACACATCCTGGATTTGCGCTTCTTCCTGCAAAATCTTCGGCGTGGGTCCTGTTGACAACTCCAGGCCTAGTGTGCCCATCTGCAACACTTCAAGCACTTTATTTACCCTACTGATGGTGTCATCTTCCTGTACCCTCTGCTCCGGCGATGAAGACTGCTTTAATCTTTTCTTTTATTACGGAGATGACTTGTCTTCTTTCTTCGCTCCTTCCTCGCTAAGTGTCTGTTGACCCCCCAAAAAAACTCTCTTTATGCAAGAAAAAATTAGGATCCAGCATTGTAGGTGGCCTGAAGACTATGACCTTCGTCAAGCTACTCTCTCCTCTGGTCAGTCCATCACTGTACCTCATACCCAAGCGTGGTCAACATCACAGCTTACGCCGTCTTCATTGTAAGGTAAGGCTTCGGTGTTCCCTCCTTCCAAAGTGGCTCAAAACTGCGTTGTTCCCGTCCTAGTTATACTGCCGCCTGTTTTCATTCTTCAAGGAAATTCCTGGTGCATGACGGTGGGAAAACCAATACTTTCCTTTCAGGACCACCTCCTGCGTGTGCCTGTTCTTTGCCTTCCACGTCTCGCTCTGTTTCTCAGCGTCTCGTTACCGACATCTTCATCAGCTTCTTACTCTCCACACACACTTCCAATCCTCCTCCGTTTTCTGTCTCTTCTCTTTTTTCTTCTTTTACTTCTTATTGCCAGTCTGTCTGTCTCCCTCATCCTTTACAAGTTCCTTTCCCGTCAACTTCCTCTCGTAATGGCAGCTTTCCTCACTTAGTGATTCACCATTCACATCAGACTCGTCACTGCTCAACTCCAGCTCCTCAAGCACTTCCATATCTATTTGTCTGTAATCCTCCATGGTAACTCATTAGGCGATATTTCAATTTCCATAGAAGAATGTAGATAATATTAATGTTATCTTTACTTGGACGTCAACCAGAGTCTCACAACATACTGGTCGTCTTTCAGCATGAACTGGGACACACGTATGGCATCATTCCAACCAGGGGCACCTCAGTCGGCCCGGGGGAGTAATTAGTGACAGGTCACGAGTAACGAGTCCTCGACCTGTCACAAAGAATGTGACACAGACAACTAGGTTCCCAAATACCAAACTTTCTTGATGGTACTAATCCTCAGCTCCATATATACACGTACGGAAGTCTGCATGTCCTTCAGATCATGTACAGCGCTCGAAAACATCCAGAATTAGAGAGCCAGCACTTGTACCTGTGTTTACCAGATCTGTGGCGCCACCTGGACTGATGTGGGGAATTCACTGTTAACTGAATCTGAGTCCAACAAGAGGAAGTCTTGTGAGGGAATTACTTTTGATAACGCTCTTTTCAGATTGGACGAGACCAAAGAGGTTAGCATCGTATTAATGAACATAAGTACAGACTTAGATTGAAGGTTGGTTGTACAATAGAATCTAATCCAAAGTTAACGAATAGAATATCATTATTTGGATGTGAAGGGCAAGGATACAGGAAAACATTTCCAGCACCGTTAGGCAATTTAGTTCATCTAAAATTATCTATAATGTGAAACTCTTTTCACTGTCGCAGAATATTCGAAGAATCATAAGGACTGACTACTCTGACACCCACAGTGATGTAAATATAGCAGCATATGTGTACCTAAAGAGCAGGTAGCGGAGATAAAGTGCAAGGATGATGAATAACACGTTGCCTCAATTTGATCAGGTTTAGTTCCTTTACAATAACATCTCACGATGGTCGCCTCAAACTCTTGATCAAAGAATCGAATCCGACGCATTTGAAAAAGAAGAAAGGTTCCAACGCTGACTTTTTTTGATTGCATATAATACGTTATTCATTTTATATGACTCTGAAACGAGATCTATATCAAAATATAGCAAATTAGAGATGCTGAATAATGTAAGCTCCTTTTTTTAGTATTATTTTGACTCACGCTTACTACCCTGCAATCTGGTGTCTGGCAGCTGCCAACGTCTTATCCATATCATGCCGGAAGAAGGGGGTTTGCTACACACTGGCTCATACCACCTCCCCACCACGACTGCCATTGACCTGTCTTACTGTACATGGCAGATCAGACTCTGTCAATCAGCTCTTCTTAACTAACAACGTCCCTCACCATCATATTAATAAATGGCAATATAGTCTCTCCCATCTAAGTCATCGAAGGCTGTGAAGATGCCGAGCATTTTGACTGTAACGATACGGGTTGTTCGGTAGTTTTTGCCGTGAGCATAATGGCAAGCAATCACAGCTGAAAACATAGAGACAGCCAGTCAACACCGAGGTGTTAATGGCTCACATTACGACTCAGTGGGAACAGTGATTGAGGAGGATGTCGTCACGCATTACTGAATCATCAGGTATTGAATATAACAACGCATTGTGTGTGCTATATGATTATCCTCTAAATCTCAAGAAAAAGTATACCTTGATAGATAACTATGGACTCTACCAGGGTTATGAGAGCCTCAACCACAACAACTATAACATGGACATACATACAACCTTCATGAAACAGGTTGGGGCCAACGTTGTCATCGAGTACAAACTTTGACCACATACAACAGCAGACACAGGGGACAGTACTGTTGTTATATAATGTCATCTAAGTGTTAATCACACCAACTATCAACATACACCAACTGTGTGTCAGGATGATGGTATGGTGGTAGTGTTGACCACGGCAGATGGCGCGGTCTCCCTCGCTCCCTGGGGTAGGATACACCCCAAGGCACCCCCACCTCGGTCTGCCTACGTCACACAATGCTCATCCAGCAGATATCGCATTAGAGTCAGTAACCTTATGGTCTATGATCATAGTGTAAACTCTGACCAAACAGGATTTATCAGCATTTACAGAAGGAAGAAGATTTGCATACTAACACTGGTTGATGACACACCTTCCTTCCCCTACCCCGGGGTCTCCATGCGTTACACTACTGCATAAACGTCCAGTACATAGTACATGAGAGGCAATAACACTCTTCTTGATAATCTTAAGAATGATCATAACTGAACAGAAAATGTCATCACTCATACAGAAAGATTGATGACTGACTACCTTTTTGTGTGGCCGGTGTCATGAGGTGGTTGTCGGGTCATTCAGTTACGTATGTTACAATATACGGGAACATATCTATTTTTCTTACATCATGAAACGCATCAACCACTGTACCACGCACCAACAACTGTACCAGTCATCAACCACTGTACCACAGATCAACCACTGTACCAGCATACATCAACCATTGTACCAGGCATCAACCACTGTACCACGCACCAACAACTGTACCAGTCATCAACCACTGTACCACAGATCAACCACTGTACCAGCATACATCAACCACTGTACCAGACATCAACCACTGTACCAGCATACATCAACCACTGTACCGCGCATCAACAACTGTACTGGACATCAACCACTGTACCAGACATCAATCACTGTACTAGGCATCAGCCACTGTGCCAGGCATCAACCACTGTACCACGCATAAATGTGACAAACTACGCAGAGTCCTGTGTTCTAAAACGAACTTTATCTTTCAGGTTAATACAGCCATCACCTAAAATCTCCTATGACAAGAAAAACTAATGTGTCTCAGATCAACTTGCTATAAAGTATAGATTCATTACTTTACAGAAAAGTCTTAAACAGACGGATGTTTAGTAGAGGCTGTGCAAAGAATTTCCCAAATGGGGATAACTCTGAACTCTATAGAAACAAAAATAAGATCATCAATTCATAATTCATTATCATTACTGATTTGTGTCATGAGGCTACAGTAATGTCCCCAACAACAATGTTTAAGAGTCAGCATTAACACTTTTTGCTTACCTGGAATTCATTCGACAAAGCCTTACATGACACATTTCTCTGAAAGTCATCACGTCCCTCTAAACAAGAATTTGCATTTTTGGTCTCTTCTAATTCCAGTATCATAAACTTCCAAGAAAGGATCCAGTGGTCTGTTGCAGCTTCCGTTCATTTTCAGATTTCTCATTTTTTCGTTTTCTATCATTGGTGTTGTCTTAAAAGAAAACGTAAATTATGCAGGCCACACCACGGGAAAGTGTGAGGGGGTCGCAGTCCTAACTGATAGACATATTTTCCTGTAGGATGTCACTGCTTCTCACTTGATCTGGATTTTCTATAAAAAATCTTTGTAGATATATAGATGTAATCAATAGCTAACCAGCATTCGGTGTTCAATATATCTGTACTTTATGACGACCAAAATGAAAATGAGTTTTACGTAGTATGTCTTATTTGGAATTCTATTTTATGGATGATGTTTACCATTTGTACGTTATCAGTTTCATATCGTTTATTTATCATACACGTAATATAAGGTTGCAGCAACACCTGATCAGTTAATGAATCAATCAATCTAAACCGTAATCCGGAGCAAGTCTAGGCAACCATCACTATTACACAGATACCAAAATACACTGATAATATAGATTTTAGGACGGTTCTAAAATCCCAACATCACGTCCCACGACACGTCATACACGTAGTTTATAGTACATTTCATCTACGAGGAGACGACAACGCGCTGTAAGTTGTAAGATGGTGTTGGATTCTAATTATCCGTACCACCACTATATAACATAGGTTATGTCAGTAAGCTTCTCGCTTGTTGTTTGAGTCTCTAAATACTTTCTGTGAAGTCCAAAAGCCACAAGAGAAGAGGGAAGACTTCTTCAGTTTAGATTACATACATTTTTTCATGCTATTGACAAGTTGAATATATAAAGCTTATCCTCCGTTAAGGTTTCAAGAACCTGCACAACTAGTGTATAGCGTTACCAAATGCATTCAATATGGACGTAAAACTCCATAAAGCAGAGTAAGATCATCATTACGTAAGAGACTAGCATAGTATAGATAAGGGTCGGCTAAACTAGTTTCAATGGCGAGATGGTAGCGGGGAAATCAAGTTTAGTTTTACTAAGGTTATATGTGAACTTAATGATAACCCATCACAGCTTGGAGGTTTGGGTGCACTAAGCAAGCTAGTCTACCGTTCATATAAAGATCAGATAAGACTGGTCAAAACTACCCAAACTATTTTCTGTTTCAGATATCTGTCTTTACCCGTAGGAGCTGCTTGAAGTGGCTGATGAACCAATACTAACATCTAAGACGCTAAACTTGTTGGTGAGACTGTAAGATTGCCCGAGTAAGTAAGGCTAGTATAATTTCTCTGTACCAACATCTTGCATAAAGAACTCTCTGATTGGGTCCGGAGGTTTATGTAACAGATCAGTGATCTAATTGCGTTGGTGCTTTATGACAGGTGAGCACACTGGATCATTCTGCTGCTCTTTTCTTACCTTCTTTGCATCTGAAGCAAGATACTCTGTAACTAATGCATCTGCTACAACAGTAGGCTTTCCTGTCGTATGTTCTACAGTTGAAATGAAATCTTGTATGGTTGATGACCTCCTCGCTAACCTGCCTGTACGATTCTGATCATGAAACACCTCACTACTGGTGCATGATCAGCGAACACGTGTCATGAGATATGATATCCTTGAGGTGTCTTAGTGTCCATACTAACACCTCTTGCTCTGTGATTATCGTTCATGTCCGACTTATTCAACGTACGACGATCATTGACAATGATGTGTAAGCGTCCTGCTACCCTTTGCATTGAGTACAGTTCCGATGTTTACATCGCTCACCAAGAATATTGGTTGATAGCTGTCTGGAAACACTGACATAAAGAGTTTCTTTATGATATCTATACCAATCTACTGTGTGTCTCCCAGTGGAGAAAATTATGAAGGGGTTGGGGGCTATGCTATCAAAACCCTTAACGAAACATCTGTAAAAGGATCAGAGTCCGATGACTTACTCGACTTTTTTGTGTCACTGCCATTATATTATCATAATCAGATAATACTACCCTTCCATCCGCTACGTGACCAAGACGATTCATTCTAATGTTTACAGATTTACGACGTAACAACTTAACTCTAAGATTTGCGGGTTGTAGCTACTTCAAGATTTCTTCTGAATTGATGGAATTAGAAAATCCGTATTTATCATAATGGTCTCTCCAACCAAACTACGGAATATCATTGTCATGAGCCTTGAAAAAGTTACCCCGAAGAATGTACTGCGAAAGACATCGGTGTAAATTCCCAGTTTCAGGTCGATTTACTGGTTTTATCTCTGGGCATTTACTGATAGCCATGTATCACATCTAATTTGAGAAAGCTCTTACTGGTCGCCAAATCTTGCATAGATCCTTTGATAAGGTAAAAGGAAGCTATTGAACATGTTTAATTTATCTATCGTCTGTTCGCAGTCACAGAACTCCGGGTTCCATCGTTTTTAGCGACTGCTGATTCGGGTCCTCAGAACCCTCGTCTGCTCACTCCTGTGGACTGCGGGAATGCCGCTACCCATTTGCCTTTGGACTCGGACTCACTCAGAACAAATGTTTCGACAGCAGCAAATCTGTGTAGTTTTATCGGAGAACGGCTGAATGGCATTGGTCAGTGGTACAACGATTCATTCTCACTATTTTTTTTTCTCCTCATATCTCCTTTAATGCAGGCTTAATCTTCCCGCTCAACGTTGATATATTTTCCCTATAATACATCACCCCAACAACCATCAGTTACTATTATGCCAAAGAAAAGACTGAATCTCTCGCAACCGTTTATGGGGCTAGTCACTGACATCTTCGTCGGCGTGGCTTTATATAGTACATAGTACAGTACAATGTTTTTCCAAGAATATACGTTTACCCCACAGCAGCCAGTAATATCCATCCCGCCAATGAAACAGACGAGTTATAGGCAAACATGTATGGAGGATAGTGAAAGTGCGTCTGACAAGTTCCTCGGCGTGTCTCGAGACGGAAGACAAGATTGACCTTTTATGTCAAAGAAGAGGATCAAGGGAGCATTCCAAGGTGAGCTGCTACGTTGAAATGTTTCCTCCTCAGAGTCCTTCGCTGCCTGTCGTTGGGAATGGGGTAGTCGGGAGGTAGAGACGTATACTAGGGCGTGTCCCAGGTTGTTGTGGCATTGTGTGTGTAATATGGTGAGTTAAACCTAAGGGTTCTCCCTTCCAAGCCACTGTTTTCTTTTGATCATTTAATATCTTCAGGAGAGCTGAAGTATACTGTGGTGACCCTGGTATTCCTCCATCATGTGGGTAAGGCTCTAATGATCTTGCATAGTGGGTAACCTATCATCTATTCTCCATGAACTTTCACCTGAACGACTTTGGAACATTCTACTTCCATCATCATGGTGGCAGCTCGCAAAGTTCACAATCTCCTTCCTAGTCTTTTGAAAGGATGTCATCTGACTTCAGTCATGTTACACGTTCTCATTTCACAAGTGCACGAAGCTAATCGACAATCATGAAGTATTTTCGCAAAGGGATCCAGTAGTACCACATACAACTAAAGCTGGATTCAGATTATTGTCACACTGGTCTCCCAGCACAATAAGGACGGGAATCAGATATACAAAAGGGACTAAGCTGTCGCTCAATGGTACATAGATCTAATCTTATGTCAGCGGGGACTGAGCCTGGGAAGGGGTGTCCCGTGTTTTAATGATATGGGAAGCTAGCATGGGCGTGACTCGTTCAGGAAGGGAAGGGGTGGGGATAAGGCCTTGGTTGATGGTCATTTCTCTGACTACTTGATGGATACAACAACCGTCTGCCGCCTCTTGTGTTGATCGTATTTGTCGTATGGAAAGAATAACATTTCTGAGAATGTTAGATGGACAGGGTCTGGGGAAGCTCATGTGGGTTGTTCAGGTGTACAGGGTGATGCAGTCAGGTATGGAGAGGTAGATGTATGACGTCTTACTGGCTTACCGTGATAAATGGGCTTCTTCAGGCATCGGTGAACGCTGTTGTAGTGCAAAAATCTGGGTCCATAACCCTGGAGGTCTGATGGTTGCTCCACCTCTTGGATGTCCTGGGGAATAATGATGAATTGATGAAGAGCCAGATGGGGAATATAAATCTTAAGTTTTATAAATCTGGGTTGATTTCCTAGATCAGTAACAGCTATGACAGAGTTCTTGAGTCCGTCATGTTCAGAGGTCAGACCTATCATTTCAGCATATTCAGCCCCTGACTTCAGTTTAAGAATAAAAGCCGGAGTAAGAGATGTACCAGGAATGCCGGCGAGTGTCCCAGGTCTCCGTGAACATCATGTCACGTGCCAAGCGAGACCTCTCTCAGTCATCCTCCCAAGCTATCAGTCTTAAATGTATAACAATAATCATTTAGCTCGTTAGTGGCCACCAGTAATGACAGCTCTCCTGTTATTGTTAGTCCATCTACCCTCGTCATACGTCTAAGAAATTCCCCTCAGTTAAGTTTGAACCTCTGCCGTATTGATAATATAGCATAGTCAAAGCATCGTCATAAGTCGAGCTGATCTAACATTATTATCAATATATCTTTTAGTCAGCTTTAACTTCTTCCCACTTTGATATTCATACTAGAAACCAGCTATTGTTGAGCTGAGAACTCGTTCAACTTCCGTCATATAGTTGTCATATGTTCACTGTTCCTGAGTGAACGTTAGATGATCCTAGGACTAGTACGACACGATCAAGCAGCCTCGATATTGTCCTTAACTAAATCAGTCCAGCTGGGTCTTGGGTTGCCATGGCGGACGCCCCTATCTGGCTTACCTTGGCTGCAGGTCGTCCGGGAAGAGATGCCAGGATGCACCCAAGATGGCCATAAGAACTCGTCTTCCATGACACATGAGACTAGAGACTGGGACCACACAGGATCACTCGGGGATGAATCCAGCCAGAACAAAAAACTTCCCTCAAGACACAACTCCGAGATCTTCTACAGAATGAAGTGAGGTTGAGAAGACCAGCCTTATATATATATATATATATATATATATATATATATATATATATATATATATATATATATATATATATATATATATATATATATATATATATATCCCTGGGGATAGGGGAGAAAGAATACTTCCCACGCATTCCTCACGTGTCGTAGAAGGCGACTAGAGGGGACGGGAGCGGGGGCCAGAAATCCTCCCCTCCTTGTATTCTAACTTTCTAAAATGGGAAACAGAAAAAGGAGTCACGCGGGGAGTGCTCATCCTCCTCGTAGGTTCAGACTGGGGTGTCTAAATGTGTGTGGATGTAACCAAGATGTGAAAAAAGGAGAGATAGGTGGTATGTTTGAGGAAAGGAACCTGGATGTTTTGGCTCTGAGCTTAAGGGTAAAGGGGAAGAGTGGTTTGGGAATGTCTTGGGAGTAAAGTCAGGGTTAGTGAGAAGACAAGAGCAAGGGAAGGAGTAGCACTACTCCTGAAACAGGAGTTGTGGGAGTATGTGATAGAATGTAAGAAAGTAAATTCTCGATTAATATGGGTAAAACTGAAAGTTGATGGAGAGAGATGGGTGATTATTGGTGCATATGCACCTGGGCATGAGAAGAAAGATCATGAGAGGCAAGTGTTTTGGGAGCAGCTGAATGAGTCTGTTAGTGGTTTTGATACACAAGACCGGGTTATACTGATGGGTGATTTGAATGCAAAGGTGAGTAATGTGGCAGTTGAGGGAATAATTGGTATTCATGGGGTGTTCAGTGTTGTAAATGGAAATGGTGAAGAGCTTGTAGATTTAGGTGCTGAAAAAGGACTGGTGATTGGGAATACCTGGTTTAAAAAGCGAGATATACATAAGTATACGTATGTAAGTAGGAGAGATGGCCAAAGAGCGTTATTGGATTACGTGTTAATTGACAGGCGATCGAAAGAGAGACTTTTGGATGTTAATGTGCTGAGAGGTGCAACTGGAGGGATGTCTGATCATTACCTTGTGGAGGCGAAGGTGAAGATTTGTATGGGTTTTCAGAAAAGAAGAGAGAATGTTGGGGTGAAAAGGGTGGTGAGAGTAAGTGAGCTTGGGAAGGAGACTTGTGTGAGGAAGTACCAGGAGAGACTGAGTATAGAATGGAAAAAGGTGAGAACAAAGGAGGTAAGGGGAGGGGGGGAGGAATGGGATGTATTTAGGGAAGCAGTGATGGCTTGCGCAAAAGATGCTTGTGGCATGAGAAGCGTGGGAGGTGGGTTGATTAGAAAGGGTAGTGAGTGGTGGGATGAAGAAGTAAGATTATTAGTGAAAGAGAAGAGAGAGGCATTTGGACGAGTCCACGGGGAAAATGAAACATGATAAGTTCCCAAGTGCACTTTCGTGTAATAATCACATCATCAGGGGAGACACAAGAGAGAAATATATGTCAGTTGATATACATCGGAGTGACGAAGTTAGGACGCTATTTGGTAAACATGCGATTGTCCAAGACAGCCAATGAGCGATCATAAACTTATCATTTTACAAATTTTATCAACAATAAAGTTATCTAATTTGTACAGACCATCACTAATATTAAGATTATAATTCTTCGTGTTTTTAATAATAGAAGATTCAATGATATTTCTCGTGGTAATAGAGTTAGAGTTGAGATGACATATCCAGTCAATACAATGATCATAGTTTTTACGTGATTAAACAAAGCATTTGATTCTTGTCCCGCTCTTATACTATATTTATGTTGCTTAAGTCTAGCAGAAAGTCCCTTATTAGTCTGCCCAACATAAAAGTTATCATAATTTCTACATGGCACTTTATAGATGTATCCAGGAGAATTTTCTGGTGAATTCCTGATTAAGATATTCTTTATAGTATAACTGTTGCCTTCAGCAATCGCATGTTTACCAAATGGCGTCCTAGCTTCGTGTCTTCGATGTGTATCAACTGACTGTTATATTTCTCTCTCGTGTCTCCCTTGATTATGTGATCATTACACGAAAGTGCACCTGGGAACTTAACGTGTTTCATTTTCCCCGTCGACTCATAGGAATACTCTAATCACGCGGAAAATTGTGATACTTTCTAAGATATATATATATATATATATATATATATATATATATATATATATATATATATATATATATATATATATATATATATATATATATATTATATATATGTATATATATTGTTTAATTTGTTTATGGATGGGGTTGTTAGGGAGGTGAATGCAAGAGTTTTGGAAAGAGGGGCAAGTATGAAGTCTGTTGGCGATGAGAGAGCTTGGGAAGTGAGTCAGTTGTTGTTCGCTGATGATACAGCGCTGGTGGCTGATTCATGTGAGAAACTGCAGAAGCTGGTGACTGAGTTTGGTAAAGTGTGTGAAAGAAGAAAGTTAAGAGTAAATGTGAATAAGAGCAAGGTTATTAGGTACAGTAGGGTTGAGGGTCAATTCAATTGGGAGGTGAGTTTGAATGGAGAAAAACTGGAGGAAGTGAAGTGTTTTAGATATCTGGGAGTGGATCTGGCAGCGGATGGAACCATGAAAGCGGAAGTGGATCATAGGGTGGGGGAGGGGGCGAAAATTCTGGGAGCCTTGAAGAATGTGTGGAAGTCGAGAACATTATCTCGGAAAGCAAAAATGGGTATGTTTGAAGGAATAGTGGTTCCAACAATGTTGTATGGTTGCGAGGCGTGGACTATGGATAGAGTTGTGCGCAGGAGGATGGATGTGCTGGAAATGAGATGTTTGAGGACAATGTGTGGTGTGAGGTGGTTTGATCGAGTAAGTAACGTAAGGGTAAGAGAGATGTGTGGAAATAAAAAGAGCGTGGTTGAGAGAGCAGAAGAGGGTGTTTTGAAATGGTTTGGTCACATGGAGAGAATGAGTGAGGAAAGATTGACCAAGAGGATATATGTGTCGGAGGTGGAGGGAACGAGGAGAAGAGGGAGACCAAATTGGAGGTGGAAAGATGGAGTGAAAAAGATTTTGTGTGATCGGGGCCTGAACATGCAGGAGGGTGAAAGGAGGGCAAAGAATAGAGTGAATTGGAGCGATGTGGTATACCGGGGTTGACGTGCTGTCAGTGGATTGAATCAAGGCATGTGTATGGGGGTGGGTTGGGCCATTTCTTTCGTCTGTTTCCTTGCGCTACCTCGCAAACGCGGGAGACAGCGACAAAGCAAAAAAAAAAAATATATATATATATATATATATATATATATATATATATATATATATATATATATATATATATATATATATATATATATATATATATATATATATATATATATATATTGTTCAGAGGTCTTTCCTCTAAACTCTTTATCGTCCAACTCTCAGCCTTGCCTCAAACTCGCCTTCCTACGTACCTCAGATACATCACATGATTGAGTCATAATGTCTCGTCATGAACATTGGCATTTCCTAACTCAGACTAACTGAGAAGAAACCCGGAAGCAAGATTCAGTTTACATGTTCACTCGTCTAGATATAACGTGGCATTATACCTTAGCCAGTAAAAGTACAAAGGACTTGAGGAGCATCTCAATGTGGACGGAAAAATGTTGTACACTAAACGTTTCTGTGACGTCAGCGGCGTTAGATTCTCCCTGACTTTCTTTACGTAGTTTAACTGGGAGGTGATCAAGGCGGGTACAACAGCACAACAACACCAACAACATCAACAACAACGACAGCAAAAACAGCAGCAAGAACAACGAAAGCAAGAACAACAACAATAACAATAATAATAATAATAATGATAATGATAATATGTAATAATGATAATAGTAATGATAATGATGATAATGATGATAATAATAATAGTTATAATAATAATATTAATAGTAATAATAATAATGATAGTAA
>NC_092227.1:40639915-40732415 GCF_036320965.1 Panulirus ornatus
CAAAGTACATGTGATGGTACAGCATTATCAAGGTACATGTGATGGTACAGCATTATCAAAGTACATGTGATGGTACAGCATTATCAAGGTACATGTGATGGGACAGCATTATCAAGGTACATGTGATGGGACAACATTATCAAGGTACATGTGATGGTACAAGGTACATGTGATGGGACAACATTATCAAGGTACATGTGATGGGACAGCATTATCAAGGTACATGTGATGGGACAACATTATCAAGGTACATGTGATGGGACAACATTATCAAGGTACATGTGATGGGACAACATTATCAAGGTACATGTGATGGCACAGCATTATCAAGGTACATGTGATAGGACAACATTATCAAGGAATATGTGATGGCACAGCATTATTATGGTACATGTGATGGGACAGCATTATCAAGGTACATGTGATGGGACAGCATTATCAAGGTACATGTGATGGGACAGCATTATCAAGGTACATGTGATGGCACAGCATTATCAAGGTACATGTGATGGCACAGCATTATCATGGTACATGTGATGGGACAGCATTATCAAGGTACATGTGATGGGACAGCATTATCAACGTACATGTGATGGTACAGCATTATCAAAGTACATGTGATGGTACAGCATTATCAAGGTACATGTGATGGTACAGCATTATCAAGGTACATGTGATGGGACAACATTATCAAGGTACATGTGATGGCACAGCATTATCAAGGTACATGTGATGGGACAACATTATCAAGGAATATGTGATGGCACAGCATTATTATGGTACATGTGATGGGACAGCATTATCAAGGTACATGTGATGGGACAGCATTATCAAGGTACATGTGATGGGACAGCATTATCAACGTACATGTGATGGTACAGCATTATCAAAGTACATGTGATGGTACAGCATTATCAAGGTACATGTGATGGTACAGCATTATCAAGGTACATGTGATGGCACAGCATTATCAAGGTACATGTGATGGGACAGCATTATCAAGGTACATGTGATGGGACATCATCATCAAGGTACATGTGATGGTACAACATTATCAAGGTACATGTGATGGTACAACATTATCAAGGTACATGTGATGGTACAGCATTATCAAGGTACATGTGATGGTACAGCATTATCAAGGTACATGTGATGGGACAACATCATCAAGGTACATGTGATGGTGCAACATCATCAAGGTACATGTGATGGGACAACATCATCAAGGTACATGTGATGGGACAACATCATCAAGGTACATGTGATGGGACAACATCATCAAGGTACATGTGATGGGACAACATCATCAAGGTACATGTGATGGGACAACATCATCAAGGTACATGTGATGGGACAACATCATCAAGGTACATGTGATGGGACAACATCATCAAGGTACATGTGATGGACAACATCATCAAGGTACATGTGATGGGACAACATCATCAAGGTACATGTGATGGGACAACATCATCAAGGTACATGTGATGGGACAACATCATCAAGGTACATGTGATGGGACAACATCATCAAGGTACATGTGATGGGACAACATCATCAAGGTACATGTGATGGGACAACATCATCAAGGTACATGTGATGGGACAACATCATCAAGGTACATGTGATGGGACAACATCATCAAGGTACATGTGATGGGACAACATCATCAAGGTACATGTGATGGGACAACATCATCAAGGTACATGTGATGGGACAACATCATCAAGGTACATGTGATGGGACAACATCATCAAGGTACATGTGATGGGACAACATCATCAAGGTACATGTGATGGGACAACATCATCAAGGTACATGTCATGGGACAACATCATCAAGGTACATGTGATGGGACAACATCATCAAGGTACATGTGATGGGACAACATCATCAAGGTACATGTGATGGGACAGCATTATGTGTTGAGCTGATGGTTGTTGTCTATGCAGGTGATGCTGTTGGCGCTGGTTGGTCTGGCGAGCTGCCGTGTCATTCTTCCTGGAGGGGACAACGCCCGTGACGTTACCATCACGTACACGTAAGTAGCCCGTGACGTTACCATCACGTACACGTAAGTAGCCCGTGACGTTACCATCACGTACACGTAAGTAGCCCGTGACGTTACCATCACGTACACGTGAGTATCACGTACAATACTGACTTCTTGATGTATGTATTTGTTCGACGTTTCCCGCTTTAGCAAGGTAGTGCCAGGGGCTGACGAAAAACGGCCTCATTGGCGCGTACTGGTTCTTTAGATGTCAGGCTCTGAAACCAAAACCTCTTATCCACAACCAAGCTCATACACCTGCGGTTTTCTCTGACCATTTCATATATCGTAGTTCAACCCGTGATAATACGTCGCCCCCTGTATTCCACATTACACCAATTTGCTCTCTTCCATGCAAGTCACATACCCTCTTGTAGGTTCAGACCCCGATAGCTCAAAGCATTTTTCATTCCATCCTTACATCTCGCCCTTAGTTTACCCCACTACCTATGATATGTATGTACTTTTAGTCATTCTCTCTTCACTCATCCTCTCTATGTGTGCATACCATTTCAGGCAACACTGTTTAGTTCTTTCAAACATACACCACTTACTACAACACCTGTCTCATAACCTGGCATTCCTTGCCCGATCAAATAACTTATTTCCAACCTATATAACCTTATCCGACGGGACCATCTTTCACGCAGACACAGTGCCCTCTCCTCTCACACTCTCTTCAGCGCACACAGGAGGTGCATTGCCTCTTCCTCCAACCAGTGGTCTGCTACTGCCTAGTTCCATCCGTTGCCATGTTCACTCCCAGGTATCTAAAAGACTCATTCAAGCCAACACATCTCTTTTCCCTGCTAAACCTTGTTTCCATTCACAGCAACTTCCAATTCCCTCCTCTCGCACATTCTCATAAGACCAGAAATCAGTTTTTACAGAGTCTTATTCAAGTCTTGCACCAAATCCTCATTGCTGGAAACAACTAGCTTACCTCCGAGGCCCTCAATCCTCAACACACTGCGGACCACAACCCTTGCATTTACTTCCCTCATTACCCCATCCATAACCAAGCTAAACAGCTATAGTGACGTCACACACCCATGGTATAGCATTACCTTCACTTGGACCTATTCACCCTGCTCCCTTCCTACTCACACACACACACACACACACACACACACACACACACACACACACACACACACACACACACACACACACACACACTTATCATTCTCTCGATTAGAATTCCTCAGTGTCCATAGCAAATTTTCTCCCACATTAATTATACGTAGCATCTTACTTAAGGCGCATCAGTCAAACTTACAATCTGCTTCTCGGGATTCATAAATGCCACAGATAGATTCCTCTCTCCTGAATCTTTCACAAAAATATTTTTCGAAGCAAACGCTTGGCCCATGTGCCTTCCATCACTCTTAAAGCCTCATTGCTCCTTGCCAGTCTAATGTACTGTGCAAGCTCCCAACGGCTCAGTTAACACTCTCCCAAACAACGTATCATGTACACTCAAGAGACTTGTACTTTTGTGATTCGAACATTCTCTTTTGTCCCCCTTCTCTTTATACAGTGGCCATATAAAGGATTTCGTCAATGCTCAGGCACCTCACCCTGAGCTTTACATATCCTGAAAATGATGAATATCCACTCATCAACATTACCATTCCGCTCGTAGAGGAATTCGAATAAATTTCATCCATTGTAGCTGCTTTCCCACACTTCATCTTAAGCAAGACTTTCGTCACCTCTTGTCTGCTCACCAAACTACTTGTTATGACTCTTGGTCCATAACCTGCACTTCCCAGCCATCCCATATCTGCCTCCCAGTCATCTAACACAGATAACTCAACTCGTCTTTGTCACTTTCTTGCCTATCCCTCTTGCCCATTGTTCCCTTCACTGATGCCCCATTTCTTACTCTTTTTCTCCTTACAATGGTCAGATTACAAATTGAATGTAAGGAAAACTCAGAGCCGATAAGCAAAGCTGTGAGGAAAGAATTTCTAACAACGAAAAGAAGATTCGATAGAATTTTTTTTTGAATACTTTGAAAGCAAGACGAAAATCAAGGATGCCGTCACCCGACTCATGAATTATAATGACACCTTAACTGGCGACTGTTAACAAATGGCTACCCTTTACTAAGACAAGTGTTTGCAGTGAGTGCTTATCTCTGAAAGTTCATCTAATACATGACAGGCACAATGTCTGGACACCGAAAATAGAAAAAAAAAGGATTAATCTGATGGAATTCTTTAGTTATGCACAGTAAAAGGGAATCCAAAATTCGATCTGATGCTATTTACTTGGATTTTCACAACTCCTTCGCAACAATACCACATGGGAGGAGAGTAAGTCAAATCACAGCTCGAGGCATTCTGATTCTGCGCGTGGACAGCAAACTGGCTCTCAGAAAGAGAACGAAGACTGGTATCAGAATGGGAATCATCTGGCTGGCTGTACGTGATAAGTGGAGTGCTACATGTAGTGTACTGATATTTGGAGGTAGTATATCCTACTGAAATATAACACGTATCGAGGTGGGAGTTTTTTTCATATTACGGAAAAAATCTTGTAGTATCTTTAGCTGTGAATGTGTCTCAGAGTCTGAAGACTGGATTTGACTGAGTGTAACTATGATGGTGAAGATGGAGAAGTTTACGTAGAAAACATGTAAACATGTGGATATTTTCTTTGAAAGTTTGTTGTTGTCTTAAAGGATGAGAAGAAAATATATTTCATCATTTCTTTAGGAAACTTATATATATATATATATATATATATATATATATATATATATATATATATATATATCAGTGATAGTAGCAGACTCCGCCAGCTTGGGGTTATACAGCCAGTGAAGAGCTATCTTTGGCGAGGCTGTATTACCGTCAGTTGGCGGAGCACAGTACACTCTCATTGAAGAACTTCTCGTTTCCAGGAGTCAGTCTACCCGTGCTAACCACAGTGCAGTCTTGCATCTACAGGAGCCCCTGGGAAGGAGTTCTGGAGTAACACTAGAAAGGGAGCCTTGGGTTGTGGTAAATAATTGATATATTTTTTTATTTCCTTTCTTTCTCTAAAGCTTTACGGATGAACATGGGAGAGAAGTAGAGGTGGAGATAGAAGCAGATGAGCTGGGGCTAGGGCTTATGAAGGCGGCGTCAGCACGCACCTCGAAGAACACTGCTCCTGCACCCACCTTGAAGAACACTGCTCCTGCACCCACCTTGAAGAACACTGCTCCTGCACCCACCTTGAAGAACACTGCTTCTGCACCCACTGTGAAGAAAGCTGTGTCATCACCCACCTTGAAAAATGCTGCTCCCGCGTCCACTCCGCAGAAGATATCTGCCCCCACCTTGAAGACGGTTAACCCAACACCGTTGTTTACTCCCGCTTCTGTTTTCCAAACCCGATTCTTCGCTGTACCTTTCCCTCATCCCCTGACGGCCATCACTTATGTTGCTGCTGACGTTGCTCCTCATCCTCCCGCCGCCCCCGCCGCCGCCGCCGCTCATAAGCCTACCAATCCTCCTCCAGCGGCGGTACCTTCCTTCAACACCTCTGACGAGAGCGACGAGGACTGACTACAACTCCCGCAATAAAGATATTCGTGAGTTTGTACCTAATGTTCTACCAGGAAGCAGACTCTCTCATACTATATTAATAAAGTCTTAATTTCGTACTGCACTTGCTATCAATTATTCCTTACTCCCATGAAGAAGAAAAGAATCTTGACACAAAGGAAATAACACCGTATATTATGTTATCTTGGAAAATCGTCCCGTTATCCTTATTCGCAGAATAATGCATTCAACCTTCACTAGTGATGAATGGTAACATTTCGCTTGAAAATCATATTCTTAATACGTTATGAAATGATATGCAGAAGAGTGCCACACTTTGCTATCTTAAATACCCGAGGCTTCACTGACTGCATGTCTACACTTTAAAGCCTTATCGAGGATCGTGGTGGCAGCAGCCGCGATGATTGTAGTTCCCGTAGCGTATATTTACGTTGTTGTGGTTAGAAGCCTCGTAGTGGGATCACACTTCCGGACTGATAGTTCACCACCCGCCACCTCCCGCCAACAGCCGCCCGCGCGCGCCGCCTCGCGCGTCGTGCTCTTCCTGGAGTGACCCGCGTGGCCGGCACTGACGTGCTCCGAGCAGGATCCCAGGATGACCTGACGGTGTATGTAAGGCATAATGGAACAGAACCTCAGTTCTCTCTTGTTGATTTTCGGAACCCGAGGTAATGATTAACAGGAACAGGCGGGGACGCTCGTCTTGCGACCCTGGAGGAGAAATTCTTGGACCGTCGCAAGACGGACCGCTGCGATAGTAGTTGCCAAGGATGTTCACATTATTCAGAATGAAAGTTAAAGGTTCCACGGCAACTTGACACCTCCATAGTTCTAGACATAAACGATCCAACTAGCGATCCAACAGCATTAAGTATACCAATATTTACTCGCCAACTGGGAACAGTTCAACATCCAACTGATGTGAGAAATTAAAGCTTGATATTCTAAACAAACGTGGGATTCGTTCACTTACCTGTGCTCAGGAAAGGCTTATGACACTGTCTATGTGGATAGGATAATAATAAAACTAGTGATGTATCAGACTGCACACCCGAATCAGACTTAATTACTGCCTCTCCATCTGAAAGTACAGAACTCAGGCAACTGCACTATACCTGCAGGCCAGTCAACGCATGTACAGCATGCGATTGTCTCTTAGTTACTCAATATTCGGTTCAGGCGACGCTGGAAACTTATGCAGAAGAATATGAGAGAAATTGGGTAACCGTAATAATCTTTAATGCATTATTACACATTTTCATTTAATCTCGTGTAATCAACAGTTGTGTAATTCTCTGACTACACTACATTCTGGATGAAAGTCATGACTTTAATGATCTAATAGGAAGACTTGTTTCATTAAATGAATAGGAAATAATGTCGCTGACATCTTTAAAGAGATTTGCATGTATAAGTCATCCTCCACAGTGTATTACATAAAACGACTTCGAACGGGTGATAACGACGAGTCCAGTTCACGAACCGTATGGTCACAGGGAGGAGAAGGCAGGATGCAGTGACCTAGATATTTTTCAGGTTGTTAGAGTGTATACTAAACCACCTTGCAAATGAACAAACTTCCTCCACGTTCCACCAGAAATCAGCGTTTGTCTCTGCCTGTGACCACAGCTGCTGGTGAGGCGAAGTGTTCCCTGACCTGAAGGAAATGCAACAGCCTTTCTGCTTCATCCACACATCTAACGCTTTGATTTCTGGCTAAAGGCATCTGTAACAACCAATGTCACACGACCTCTCCTTCACTTCTTCGTTCTAACGGTACTACTGTTTTCTCCTTTTGACAAAGCTACTGTTTCTGGTTGCCTTTCTACACCTAAGTTCACCTCAGATGACACCCCGATGCTCCTCTGCCCTTCCCCTGCTATCTGTTTTCGAAATGCCCGAATAACACTTTTCCCCTAGGCACGGAATATGGACCACATTGCGTGCTTCCGGAGTTGTACTTGTTCGTCAGCTTGAAAAACAAATCTTTTCCTTCGTCAAGGAAAAAAATCATTGTTACATCACATTCCAAAGAAGGGGCACTCTTCTAACCCCGCCAATCATCGTCTTGTTACTTTGATCTTTACTTTTTCCCTAGTCTTTCAGTCTCTCCTCAACTCGCGTATCGTCAAACATCTTGAAGCTCACAATCTTCTCTCTGATTATTAGTATGGCTTCCACAAGACAAGACCCACTAATATCTGGCCATCTTCTCGTTTCTTTGGAGAATCGTATCTAGTATCCCTTGACGTATCCAGACCTTTTCATGGGGTATGGCATCGGAGTTTCATTTCATGTCTCATATGCTGACGACTTAACGCTATATTCTTCCACTTCCTTTAAATTCATTCTATCCTCTCTCGCCAGATTTGCATCTCGTCTCAACACATCTTCCCCTTATAAGCTCAGACTTGGAAAGAACACATCAATAGGGCAGACGAAATCTGGTTTAAGGTTAAAGCTTTCGTCTCTTTTGACGGATCTGTAATTCCATTTCTTGACACAATGAGCATACTTGGTGTCGTTGCAACATCAAACCTATATTGGAAACTTCACATTACATAAATAGCTGAGTTTGCTTTAAGAAACTGGGCTCCTGTTAGATGAAAATCATCCTCTTCTGAGTGGCCGCATCATTAATACAACGGAATGAACCGTCCTTGTACGGGACATTGCTCCCACTTTTGGGGTGGTTCTCTCTCTTCATCTTTATAAGACAGTGTCGAGTCTACTGCAGTAAAACTTACCAACACTCCCGGTTTAACCTCACAACTTGACTCACTTGCCCTTCGCCACCTTATTGGTTCACTTTCCCTCTTCTGTAGGTATTACTTTGGTTTTTGCTCTTGGGAGCAGTTGGCTGCGTCTGTACCCCCGTTATTAGCCAAAACCACATATTACTCGGTAAGCTGCTGCATCACATAATTAGTGTGGTCGCTATAACAGCTCAACTGTGGGCCATTTTGATATGTTTTTCTTTCTCTACAACTCTCAAATTTCCACCTCTAACCTTCTCTTGCCTTTCCAACGACCTGTAGCCTAACGTCTTTTGAAACGTAGACTTTCCATTTCTTCTGAAATTATCAAGTTTTTTCTTCCCTCTTTTCCTATTTCCACCTTTGATTAACACTTCCCATTCCACTTAATGTCCGTTCTCGTTGTGGACTTTTGCCTTTGACCCGAGTCTCCCCCACCATAAAAAAGGAAGGTCTAGAATGACTGCAGTTGGAAAGTTAGATTCACCGCAGGAAGGTTATAGGTGAATGCTCCAAAATCCAGCAATTTAATGTAGTTTGTGAACCTTTTTATCGTATAAAGAATCAGCAATCACAGCTGCTCTTGTCTGCCAGCTTGGCTTGTGTGTCGTTGTCGCGCGAAATGTTTGACTTGCGAAATAAATGACAATGAAAGGTATTTCATAACTGGCTCCACACAGGACATGCGCGCTTCCCAGACGAACCATTTTCTTTTGTCAAGGTGATCGATCAGCTGTTCACTGGGTCCAGGGACGATATCAAACCCGTAGCGGTTCACTACTGTTCTCTCGACGGTTTCGTGGGAATTTTCTGCTGGTGACGTCTGAGTGACGTGGACACTGGGAGAGGCTGGGTCAATCATCACTGTATCAAACACCTTCATGAGAACTTGCTTCGTGTTGACTGGTGTCTGTCTGCCAGAGGAAGCGTAATGATATGTTTTGCATCATCAATTATGAAACATCTTCAGTACGTCATGTTTGAACTTAGAAGCGATCACGTTTTTGGTCTATAATTACCTGATCTATTTTTGTTATGTTTTACATTCTTCGGATGATAGATTTGCTTGAAGAAAACCTCAGTATAGCACTAATGATTCCTGCTAGATACGATTATGGCTGCTTAGATATTGTTTATGGATCACTAAATAATATAATCAAGCGTCTAAATGATTACTGGATTAAAAACTTTCATAAAATTCTCGCCACATTCATTTGGTATGTCCGCACGAGCAAACATTTGATATACACTATGTTTTGATTTCAAGTATGGACGATTTTCATCTTTTTATATTTCATTTTGAATTTTTCGTTCTAAGATTTACCCTATTATTTTTCTTCAGAAAATACATTTGCCATAACCCTTTATACAATAACCATTTTTCATGCCGATAAGATTCGGTGGCTGAAAGATTATTCAGCTTCCGTCATATTCTGTAATTAAGGACATAAATCATTACAGGATTAAAGTGAAAAATTATGAAAATTCAATCTGCATTTATTTGGTATATGTCGGCCACAGGAAGAATTATGACATATTTGACACTATCATTTGAAGTATAGAGGACTTTAATACGTTATATTTCAGTTTTGAAGTTCCTCCATATAACGAAAGAAAAAAAAATTGACTTAAAATTAATTTGTATTTTTTGCTGTTTGTCTTTGGGAAATAGATGTCCTCCAGAACTTCTGCAAGAAATGTCACAACACCTTATTGTTAATAACAAGACACACGAAATTTTAAGTTTGTATCCACTTTTTGCATCAAGTCGATATAAAAATTACCATATGAATCTTTGTAATGTACTTATTGAGGCATCTTATATGAATCAGCTTTGTAACTATCTATTCAACATCAACCCACTGGGGTCTGACTAAGACCCATTCTGACACTTGTAATCCTTTTGCGCTACCGCCCACAGGATGTGCATGGACGGCACAGTAAACTTTGGTGAAGATACTGACACAAACCAAACCTCAAGAGGCATCATCAGTGCCCAACATCACACTGACCACACTGAAGTGCAAAGTTTATGTTAGCAGTTTGTATTGAGTACAACAACTAATATGTATTGGATCCAGTTTGTACTTACACGTTACAGGATTACATCAGGAGGTTTTATCTATAAATATAACTAAATTGCCTTCAAATTTCTGAATCAATTCTCTTTACTTAACAAATTTGGTTCGTTCACTCGCAATAGTATTGTAGGAATACACACACACACACACACACAAACACACACACACACACACACACACAAACACACACACACACACACACACACACACACACACACACACACTATGGCCCGCCAAAGAGACAAAATACTTAAGGATGACCCACTAACGTAAACGTTTGGCTGTTGAATGTTTTGATGTGTCTTGCTCGTCTGATGTGTGTGTGTTACAGCAGCTATATCTGGGCTGGTGCCACCACCTTCCTTGTGTTGTACCTGCTGTAACCTAATCTCACTTATCTGCATATATCTCACGCAGATCTGATAGATTTGTAAGGTGAAGTCTATTTGATGAAGAACGTTCAATGTGGCGAGTTCTTCTGTAACGAAATACAACATGCAGGTACTTCCAGCCTGGCTTGTGTTATAGTCGTCATAATCTCACATACCTTCTCTGTTTGCCACCTCCATTCCTTGCCATCTCCAGCAGAAGCCGAATGTTGGTATCATTGGTCTAGCCATTGTGGCTGGAAGTTACTGTTACACGAAGGCTTCATAGGTTCGGTTATATTTCTCTTTATAAGTGTTTTACCTTCTCTCACATCAACTAACCTCATTAATTAACCACACTAATCAAGTACACACAATGTAGATGTTATCATTAGCCGAGGGTATTACAGTCTAAGTTCTCGTTAAGTATTTAACGAAAGTATGCTATTGGTGGTCATATATTTAGCTTGCTCGCACATTTCCCATCCAATAAAGCTATACATCTGACGTGTTCATGGCAGGTCATCCATTTCATAGAAAGATGGCAGAGCGGCCGAGTGGACTGGATTGCAGTTGAATTTCTTCAGAAAGGGCAAGACTGTAATGCTCACTGGTAGTTAGAATCTCCATTGTATGTATGAGTCAAGGTGAGGTGCCTGATGATTGGCAGGATGCCGATATAAAGGTAAGGAAGACAAAATTTAGGGATCGATATACGGAAATGTAAGTTTGTTGAGTGTGCTTGGTGAATTGTGTGGGTAAGTCGTTACCTGAGAGAGTGGTGGAATGCACCGATTATCTGACTAGGGAGGAGCAATGTGGTGTTAGGAGTGGTAGAGGATTTGTAGATGAGATTTTCTGGAAGATAAGAACAAGGATTGTATGTGGCATCTATGGATCTGGAGAAAGTTTATGATTGGGTGATAGAGATGCTTTGTAGAAATTGTTACGATTATATGATGTGAGAGGAAAGCTGTTAGAAGCTGTGAGAAGTTTTGACCAAGATGATGAGCAGTGTATATGAGTAAAAAGAGAGGAGGGAAGACCAGAGGAAAGTTATCCTAAAAAAGGAGAAAAATATGGAGGGGAGTGTGGTATGTATCAGTGTCAGGTAGTGGGAGGCGACCGTGGTGAGTATCAAGATAATTATGGCGAGGCATTTGTTTATCAGATGCATGTTGAGGGCCATGATCAATATCAAAACAACTGCAGCCACTGTCGCTGCAAAATAACTGCAGCTACTGTCACTGCAACAAATAACTGCTGTTACTCTCACTGCTACAAATAAAGGATCAAGTTCATGACTGATATCTGAAGTGTGGTTAACATTTCTGCGTCAGATGGAGGAAGATGTTGTCCATGATGATTATGAGGACCTGAGTGGTATGTGTCACCGTAGCGAATGGTCGACAACAACCACGACAAATATTGTCGTGCACCACTGTACCTGGTATGGGTTAGTACTCATGTGTTGAGAATGTAACCTGCTTAATTACATCAATGGAAGCAGAGGTGGAGGCTGGTATATTCGATATATATATATATATATATATATATATATATATATATATATATATATATATATATATATATATATATATATATATATATATATATATATATATATATATATATATACATATATATATATATATATATATATATATATATATATATATATATATATATATATATATATATATATATATATTTCTTTTTTTTTTCTTTTTTTTTGTCGCTGTCTCCCGCGTTTGCGAGGTAGCGCAAGGAAACAGACGAAAGAAATGGCCCAACCCACCCACATACACATGTATATATATACACGTCCACACACGCAAATATACATACCTATACATCTCAACTTATACATATATCAACACACACAGACATATACATATATACACATGTACATGATTCAAACTGTCTGCCTTTATTCATTCCCATCGCCACCCCGCCACACGTGAAACAACAACCCCCTCCCACCGCATGAGCGCTAGGAAAAGACAACAAAGGCCACATTCGTTCACACTCAGTCTCTAGCCGTCATGTATAATGCACTAAGACCACAGCTCCCTTTCCACATCCAGGCCCCACAAAACTTTCCATGGTGTACCCCAGACGCTTCACACGCCCTGGTTCAATCCGTTGACAGCACATCGACCCCGGTATACCACATCGTTCCAATTCACTCTATTCCTTGCACGCCTTTCACCCTCCTTCATGTTCAGTGCCCCGATCACTCAAAATCTTTTTCACTCCATCTTTCCACCTCCAATTGGGTCTCTCACTCCTCGTTCCCTCCACCTCCGACACATATATCCTCTTTGTCAATCTTTCCTCACTCATTCTCTCCATGTGACCAAACCATTTCAATACACCCTTTTCTGCTCTCTCAACCACACTCTTTGTATCACCACATATCTCTCTTACCCTTTCATTACTTACTCGATCAAACTACCTCACACCGCATATCGTCCTAAGACATCTCATTTCCAACACATCCACACTCCTCCGAACAACCCTATCTATCGCCCATGCCTCGCAACTATATAACATTGCTGGAACCACTATTCGTTCAAACATATCCATTTTGGCTCTCCGAGATAACGTTCTCGCCTTCCACACATTCGTCAACGCTCTCAGAACCTTCGCCCCCTTCCCCATCCTGTGACGCACTCCGCTTTCATTGGTTCCATCCGCTGCCAAATCCACTCCCAGATATCTAAAACACTTCACTTCCTCCAGTTTTTCTCCAGTCAAACTTACCTCCCAAATGACTTGTCCCTCAACGCTACTGAATCTAATAACCTTGCTCTCATTCACATTTACTCTCATCTTTCTTCTTTCACACACTTTACCAAACTCAGTCACCAGCTTCTGCAGTTTCTCACCTGGATCAACCAACAGCGCTGTATCATTAGCGAACAACAACTAGCTCACTTCCCAAGCCCTTTCATCCCCAGCAGACTGCATACTTACCCCTCTCTCCAAAACTCTTGCATTCACCTCCTTAACAACCTCATCCATAAACAAATTAAACAAACATGGAGACATCACACACCCCTGCCGCAAACCGACATTCACTGAGAACCAATCACTTTCCTCTCTTCCTACTCGTACACATGCCTTACATCCTCGATAAAACTTTTCACTGCTTCTAGCAGCTCACCTCCCACACCATATACTCTTAGTAATTTCCAAAGAGCATTTCTATCAACTTTATCATATGCCTTCTCCAGATCCATAAATGCTACATACAATTCCATCTGCTTTTCTAAGTATTTCTCACATACATTCTTCAAAGCAAATACCTGATCCACAAATCCTTTACCACTTCTGAAACCACACTGCTCCTCCCCAGTCTGATGCTTTGTACATGCCTTCACCCTCTCAATCAATACCCTCCCACAACAATTTCCCAGGAATACTTAACAAACGTATACCTCTGTATTTTGAACACTCACCTTTATCCCCTTTGCTTTTGTACAATGGCACTATACATGCATTCCGCCAATCCTCAGGCACTTCACCATGAACCATACATATATTGAATCTCCTCAACAACCAGTCAACATTACAGTCACCCCCTATTTTAATAATTCCGCAGCAATACCATTCAAATCCGCCGCCTTGCTGGCTTTCATCTTCTGCAAAGCTTTCACTATCTCTTTATGTTTACCAAATCATTCTCCCTGATCCTCTCACTTCGCACACCACCTCGACCAAAACACGCTACATTTGCCATTCTATCATCAAACACATTCAACAAACCTTCAAAATACTCACTCCATCTCCCTCTCATTTCACCTCCCTATTTGTCCCCTTCACCGATGTCCCCATTTGTTCTCTTGTCTTACACACTTTATTTACCTCCTTCCCAAACATATTTTTATTCTCCCTAAAATCTGATGATACTCTTCTCACCCCAACTCTCATTTGCCCTCTTTTTCACCTCTTACACTACTTCCTGCAAAAATCGTCCAAATGCCTCTCTCTTCTCTTTCACTAACAGTCTTACTCCTTCATCCAACCTGCCCACCTCCCACCTTTCTCATTCCACATGCATCTTTTGCGCAAGCCATCGCTGCTTTTCTAAATACATCCCATTCCTCCCCCTCTGCCAAATCTGCTCCCAGATATCTAAAACACATCACTTCCTCCAGTTTTTTCTCCATTGAAACTTACCGCCCAATTGACTTGTCCCTCAACCCTACTGTACCTAAAAACTTTGCTCTTATTCACATTTACTCTCAGCTTACCTTTTTCACACACTTTACCAAGCTCGCACCTTGTTTGCAGGTGGAGCATCTTGACCACCATAAACCGGAAAGCAAGTACGTAAGACCGTATGACTGGGTGGAAACTGGTGGACTCGGGAAGTGAGGGGCGGAGTTACTACGCGTAGATGTACCAGAGTTAGGAAGGTGCCAGATCAGGCCGTCTGTCTAAGGCAAGGGATAGTGACCCTGACATGTTATCTGTTGCCACATTCAGCAACTAACATGCTATGATGTTATAGTCATATTGAGCAACTTTTTCAATATACTCCGGCATGATGCTATGAGATTTTTGTTCATACAATCGTGAAAGATTATCACATAGGTTGGTGAAATTATTCAATATTCAGATGATCTTTATGTACACATACATTAGTATCATATCTGTATTTCATGAGGTAGTTCTTCAGTGAATGTCGAAACATTGCCACGAACATTTTACTCCATTTTGCTCCTGGAGAAATCATTTTTAATCATACTCGTAATCAGATATTTCAGTTTTCAACAACATGAGGTTAATAAAGATGATTAGACAAGATAATCTGAGTCTATGACTTTATTTATTGATATATGTGACAGTAAGCTATATGTGATCTGCTTCTCTCAACCCGTAGCTTGACTGGAGATCTCTGCCTTCTGACTTCACTGCCACCCCTGAGTGACGTAACACATCAGTGTACGTTTGTTCCACAGAATCGATCCTCAAGATTGTTGAAGATTTGAAAAGGGAACAAAGAAACGTTGACCTACAGTGATGCTTAGATGTTAACCTTTTTGTATGGAGAAGGGAGTGCACTCGATACAGAGGCCGACGGAGAGAGTGGGGAACCCTGCTCATGGAAAGCTGACCGTAGCTTCAGCCCATCCATTCGGCGGGAAGACCTAGGAAGGTTTACCTTCTTAAAGGCTGTCGGCAGCAACCGAGAGCTGGAAACCTCGGGAGAGAGCGGGGAACCTTTCTCATGGAAAGATGACCGTAGCTTCTTGTTGTTGAGGTCTGGGCTTGGAAGGTTTGCCTTGTAAGAGGTTTTTGGCAGCACCTGAGGAGTGGAAGGGTTGGCGAAGAGAGGGGAACGTGTCTCGCCTTCAGAAGACCTCAGCTTTGGTCCTTGCTGGTTGAAAGCTGAGTACGGGAAATTCACCTGCCCAAAGGTTGAAGGCAGAATATGGGTGGTGGCAGATCTGAAGGAAGGCAGAGACCCTGTCCTCAACACTGCAGAACTCGGCTGGTGGTAGAACATGGGGCCAAAGAAGGACATAGGAGCCACATATGGCAACACAGGCGCCTCGTCCACTTCCTCAGATGACTCGTTTCCATCGCTGGTGTGAGATAAAGATAATAATCGGAATTAATTTCCTTGGATAAAGTTGTGAACAACTTGACTTAGAATAAGTGAAAGAATTTAGTCATTCATGAGAGCATGAAGATCTTACATGAAGTTGATCCACATTCTGTACGGGATTGTAACGTTAACCTAATAACAAATGATACCATTACAAATGGTGATTTTGTCTTCCTGTCATACTTTGAAAAATATTGTATACCTGCATCATACTTAGAGCAACCAGCACCGTACATAGAGCAATGGTACCGTACCTAGAACAAATGACACTGTACCTAGAACACTCAACGTCATATCTAGAACAACAGACACCATACCTAGAACTGACACTGCACCTACAACACTCGACACCATACCTAGAACTGACATTGCACCTACAACACTCGACACCATACCTAGAACTGACATTGCACCTACAACACTCGACACCATACCTAGAACTGACATTGCACCTACAACACTCGACACCATACCTAGAACTAGCATTGTACCTACAACACCCAGTACCGTATCACGATGCACAACATGCTCGGCCTCCGACGTGGCTAGGTTCAAGGAGAGCCAAGGAAACTAGTTTGTCAGAGTCCAGAGATCACGTCTTGTTTTCCTCCATTCTTTCGGACACTTTGTTGCTATTTTCCTAACTGTAGTTCTCATATATCTCTTGTTCTTCACTCGTCTACATTAGCGTCTGGTTCATCAAAGAAATTCCCCTCGAGGTCTCATAGTTCCATGAATCAATGTATTTACATTTTGAGTATATTGTCTATCTTCTCTAGTTGATAAGTACGTCATCGATGATAGTTGCTGTAACATTATTCATAGACCTCAAGCAACTCTCCACTTCTACCTTACGAATAGGGACACCTCGAGACGAACAATGTTAAGTACTTCCTCGTGTGATTCTTTCTGTTGTAAAGCTAGCACATTTTCCGATATAATCAGTACATGTCTCACCGAGTTCATTTACGTAGCTCCATTTTAAACTCTTCATTTTCAATTTTAATGGATCGTCTTTCATATTCTGCTATCTTATCATTTTTTGTTAGCTTACATAGATCCCCATGGTGTAGAAGTTAGCCTTCCTAATCGTTACACATTCTCGGGCCCTCCGGGGTCGAACGCATAGGTTCGAATTCTGGATGTGGCTTTTAGTCCACATTCCACCCAGCGTCCTTGCTACGTCTCTTCGTTGTATATGTACTGACTGTTATGTTTCTCTCTTAGGTCTCCCCTGACGATGTGATTATTACACGAAAGTGCACTTGGGAACTTATCGTTTTTCATTTTCCCTGTGGATTCTTAAGAATATATTATTATCAGCATTATTATACTTTGTCGCTGTCTCCCGCGTTTGCGAGGTAGCACAAGGAAACAGACGAAAGAATGGCCCAACCCACCCACATACACATGTGCATACATACACGTCCACATACGCCTATTTACATACCTATACATTTCGACGTATACATATATATATATATATATATATATATATATATATATATATATATATATATATATATATATATATATATATATATATATATATATATACACACAGACATATACATATATGCACATGTACATAATTCATACTAGCTGCCTTTATTCATTCCCGTCGCCACCCCGCCACACATGAAATGACAACCCCCTCCCACCGCATGCGCGCGAGGTAGCGCTAGGAAAAGACAACAAAGGCCACATTCATTCACACTCAGTCTCTAGCTGTCATGTATAATGCACTGAAACCACAGCTCCCTTTCCACATCCAGGCCCCACAAAACTTTCTATGGTTTACCCCAGACGCTTCATATGCCCTGGTTCAATCCACTGACAGCACGTCGATCCAAGTATACACATCGTTCCAATTCACTATATATCTTGCACGCTTTTCACCCTCTTGCATGTTCAGGCTCCGATCACTCAAAATCTTTTTCACTCCATCTTTCCACCTCTAATTTGGTTTACCACTTCTCCTCATTCTCTCCATATATATATATATATATATATATATATATATATATATATATATATATATATATATATATATATATATATATATATATATATATATATATATAGTGAAAAGTTTTTATCGAGGATGTAAGGCATGCGTACGTGTAGGAAGGGAGGAAAGTGATTGGTTCTCAGTGAATGTAGGTTTCCGACAGGGGTGTGTGATGTCTCCATGGTTGTTTAATTTGTTTATGGATGGGGTTGTTAGGGAGGTGAATGCAAGAGTTTTGGAAAGAGGGGTAAGTATGCAGACTGTTGTGGATGAGAGAGCTTGGGAGATAAGTCAGTTGTTGTTCGCTGATGATACAGCGCTGGTCGCAGATTCATGTGAGAAACTGCAGAAGCTGGTGACTGAGTTTGATAAAGTGTGTGAAAGAAGAAAGCTGAGAGTAAATGTGAATAAGAGCAAGGTTATTAGGTACAGTAGGGTTGAGGGTCAAGTCAATTGGGAGGCAAGTTTGAATGGAGAAAAACTGGAGGAAGTAAAGTGTTTTAGATATCTGGGCGTGGATTTGGCAGCGGATGGAACCATGGAAGCGGAAGTCAATCATAGGGTAGGGGAGGGGGCGAAAATCCTGGGAGCCTTGAAGAATGTGTGGAAGTCGAGAACATTATCTCGGAAAGGAAAAATGGGTATGTTTGAAGGAATAGTGGTTGCGAGACGTGGGCTATGGATAGAGTTGTGCGGAGGAGAGTGTATGTGCTGGAAATGAGATGTTTGAGGACAATATATGGTGTGAGGTGGTTTGATCGAGTAAGTAATGTAAGGGTAAGAGAGATGTGTGGTAATAAAAAGAGTGTGGTTGAGAGAGCAGAAGAGGGTGTTTTGAAATGGTTTGGTCACATGGAGAGAATGAGTGAGGAAAGATTGACCAAGAGGATATATGTGTCAGTGGTGAAGGGAACGAGGAGAAGTGGGAGACCAAATTTTAGGTGGAAAGATGGAGTGAAAAAGATTTTGAGTGATCGGGGCCTGAATATGTAAGAGGGTGAAAGGTGTGCAAGGAATAGAGTGAATTGGAAGGATGTGGTATACCAGGGTCGATGTGCTGTCAATGGATTGATTCAAGGCATGTGAAGCGTTTGGGGGTAAACGATGGAAAGTTCTGTGGGGCCTGGATGTGGAAAGGGAGCTGTGGTTTCGGTGCATTATTACATGACAGCTAGAGACTGAGTGTGAACGAATGTGGCCTTTGTTGTCTTTTCCTAGCGCTACCTCACACAAATGAGGGGGAAGGGGGTTGTTATTTCATGTGTGGCGGGGTGGCGATGAGAATGAATAAAGGCAGACTATGAATTATGTACATGTGCATATATGTATAAGTCTCTGTGTGTATATATATGTATACGTTGAGATGTATAGGTATGTATATTTGCGTGTGTGAACGTGTATGTGTATACATGTGTATGTGGGTGGTTGGGTCATTCTTTCGTCTGTTTCCTTGCGCTACCTCGCTAACGCGGGAGACAGCAACAAAGCAAAATAAATATAAAATAAATATATATATATATATATACACCTGGGGATAGGAGAGCAGGAATACTTCCCACGCATTCCCCAAGTGTCTTAGAAGGCGACTAAAGGGGACGAGAGCGGGGGGGCTAGAAACCTTCCCATCCTGGTATTTTAACTTTCTAAAAGGTGAAACAAAAGAAGGAATCACGCGGGGAGTGCTCATCCTCCTCGAAGGCTCAGATTGGGATGTCTAAATGTGTGTGGATGTAACCAAGATGAGAAAAAAGGAGAGATAGGTAGTATGTTTGAGGAAAAGAACCTGGATGTTTTGGCTCTGAGTGAAACGAAGCTCAAGGGTAAAGGGGAAGAGTGGTGGGAGTATGTGATAGAGTGTAAAAAATTAAACTCTAGACTGATATGGGTAAAACTGAAAGTGGATGGAGAGAGATGGGTCATTATTGGTGCATATGCACCTGGGCATGAAAAGAAAGATCATGAGAGGCAAGTGTTTTGGGTGCAGCTGTGTGAGTGTGTTAGTAGTTTTGATGCACGAAACCAGGTTATAGTGATGGGTGATTTGAAAGCAAAGGTGAATAATTTAGCAGTTGAGGGAATAATTGGTGTACATGGGGTGTTCAGTGTTGTAAATGGAAATGGTGAAGAGCTTGAAAATTTGTGTGCTGAAAAAGGACTGGTGATTGGGAATACCTATCTTAAAAAGAGAGATGTACATAAGTATACGTATGTTA
Organism: Panulirus ornatus; assembly: GCF_036320965.1. Lineage (NCBI taxonomy): Eukaryota > Metazoa > Arthropoda > Malacostraca > Decapoda > Palinuridae > Panulirus > Panulirus ornatus. Next base: position 40,660,578 of record NC_092227.1, read on the forward strand.
GTTGGAGAGATGGCCAGAGAGCGTTATTGGCTTACGTGTTAATATACAGGCGCGTAAAAGAGAGACTTCTGGATATTAATGTGCTGAGAGGTGCAACTGGAGGGATGTCTGATCATTATCTTGTGGAGGCGAAGGTGAAGATTTGTAGAGGTTTTCAGAAAATTGAGAGAATATTGGGTAAAGAGAGTGTTGAGAGTAAGTGAGCTTGGGAAGGAGACTTGTGTGAGGGAGTACCAGGAGACACTTAGTGAAGAATGGAAAAAGGTGAGAGCATGGACGTAAGGGGAGTGGGGGAGGAATGGGATGCATTTAGGGAAGCAGTGATAGTTTGTACAAAAGATGCTTGTGGCATGAGAAGCGTGGGAGGTGGGGAGATTAGAAAGGGTAGTGAGTGGTGAGATAAAGAAGTATGATTATTAGTGAAAGAGAAGAGAGAGGCATTTGGACGATTTTTGCAGGGGAAATAGTACAAATAACTGGGAGATGTATAGGGGAAAGAAGCAGGAGATCAAGAGAAAGGTGCAAGAGTTGAAAAAGAGGGCAAATGAGAGTTGGGGTGAGAGAGTATTATTAAATTTTAGGGAGAATAAAAAGATGTTTTAGAAGGAGGTAAATAAAGTGCGTAAGACAAGAGAACAAATGGGAACATCGGTGAAGGGGGCTAATGGGGAGGTAATAACAAGTAGTGGTGACGTGAGAAGGAGATGAAGTGAGTATTTTGTAGATCTGTTGAATGTGTTAGATGATAGAGTGGCAGATATAGGGTGTTTTGGTCGAGGTTGTGTGCGAAGTGAGAGGAATAGGAAAAATGATTTGGTAAAATGAGAAGAGGTAGTGAAAGCTTGCGGAAGATGAAAGCCGGCAAGGCGGCGAGTTTGGATGGCATTGCAGTGGAATTTATTGAAATAGGGGGCGACTGTTTTGTTGACTGGTTGGTAAGGATATTCACTGTATGTATGGCTCATGGTGAAGTACCTGAGGATTGGCGGAATGCATGCATAGTGCCGTCGTACAAAGGCGAAGGGGATACAGAGGTATAAGTTTGTTGAATATTCTTGGGAAATTATACGGGAGGGTATTGATTGAGAGGGTGAAGGCGTGTACAGAGCATCAGATTGGGGAAGAGCAGTGTGGTTTCAGAAGTGGTAGAGTATGTGTGGATCAGGTGTTTGCTTTGAAGAAACTATGTGAGAAATACTCAGAAAAACAAATGGATTTGTATGTAGCATTTATGGATCTGGAGAAAGCATATGATAGAGTTGATAGAGATGCTCTATGGAAGATATTAAGAGTATATGGTGTGGGAGGGAAGTTGCTAGAAGAAGTGAAAAGTTTTTATCGAGGATGTAAGGCATATGTACGAGTAGGAAGAGTTGAAAGTGATTGGTTCTCAGTGAAGATCGGTTTGCGGCAGGGGTGCGTGATGTCTCCATGGTTGTTTAATTTGTTTATGGATGGGGTTGTTAGGACGATGAATGCTAGAGTTTTGCAGAGAGGGGCAAGTATGCAGTCTGTTGTGGATGAGAGGGCTTGGGAAGTGAGTCAGTTGTTGCTCGCTGATGATACAGCGCTGGTGGCTGATTCGTGTGAGAAACTGCAGCAGCTGGTGACTGAGTTTGGTAAAGCGTGTGAAAGAAGAAAGCTGAAAGTAAATGTGAATAAGAGCAAGGTTATTAGGTACAGTTGGGTTGAAGGACAAGTCAATTGGGAGGTAAGTTTGAATGGAGAAAAACTGGAGGAAGTGAAGTGATTTAGATATCTGGGAGTGGATTTTTCAGCGGGTAGAACCATAGAAGCGGAAGTGAGTCACAGGGTAGGGGAGGAGGCGAAAGTTCTGGGAGCGTTGAAAAATGTGTGGAAGTCGAGAACATTATCTCGGAAAGCAAAAATGGGCATGTTTGAAGGAATAATGGTTCCAACAAAGTTATATGGTTACGAGGCGTGGGCTATAGATAGGGCAGTGCGGAGGAGAGTGGATGTGTTGGAAATGAGATGTTTGAGGACAATATGTGGTGTGAGGTGGTTTGATCGAGTAAGTAATGAAAGGGTAAGAGAGATGTGTGGTAATAAAAGAGTGTGGTTGAGAGAGCAGAAAATGGTGTTTTGAAGTGGTTTGGTCACATGGAGAGAATGAGTGAGGAAAGATTGACAAAGAGGATATATATATCAGAGGTGGAGGGAACGAGGAGAAATGGGAGACCAAGCTGGAGGTGGAAAGATAGAGTGAAAAAGATTTTGAGTGATCGGGGCCTGAACATGCAGGAGGGTGAAAGGCGTGCAAGGAATAGAGTGAATTGGAACAATGTGGTATGCCGGGGTCGACATGCTGTCAATGGATTGAACCAGGACATGTGAAGCGCCAGGTGTAAACCATGGAAAGTTTTGTGGGGCCTGGATGTGGAAAAGGAGCTCTGGTTTCGGTGCATTATACATGACAGCTAGAGAGTGAGTGTGAACGAATGTAGCCTTTATATTTTCCTAGCGCTACCTCGCGCGCATACGGGGGTAGGTGGCTGTCATTTCATGTGTGGTGGGGTGGCGACGGCAACGAATAAATGCAGCAAGTATGAATTATGTACATGTGTATATATGTATTTGTCTGTGTCTGCATATATATGTATACGTTGAAATGTACAGGTATGTATGTATAAGTGCCTGTGTGGACGTGTACGTATATACATGTGTATGTGGGTGAGTTGGGCCATTCTTTCGTCTGTTTCCTTGCGCTACCTCGCTAACGCGGGAGACAACTACAAAGCATAATGGATATATATATATATATATATATATATATATATATATATATATATATATATATATATATTCATTCATTTTATTTATTTTACTTTGTCGCTGTCTTCCACGTTAGCGAGGTAGCGCAAGGAAACAGACGAAAGAATGGCCCAACCCACCCACATACACATGTATATACATACACATCCACACACGCAAATATACATACCTATACATCTCTACGTATACATACATATATATATATATATATATATATATATATATATATATATATATATATAGAGAGAGAGAGAGAGAGAGAGAGAGAGAGAGAGAGAGAGAGAGAGAGAGAGGGGCAAGTATGAAGTCTGTTGGGGATGAGAGAGCTTGGGAAGTGAGTCAGTTGTTGTTCGCTGATGATACAGCGCTGGTGGCTGATTCATGTGAGAAACTGCAGAAGCTGGTGACTGAGTTTGGAAAAGTTTGTGGAAGAAGAAAGTTAAGAATAAATGTGAATAAGAGCAAGGTTATTAGGTACAGTAGGGTTGAGGGTCAAGTCAATTGGGAGGTGAGTTTGAATGGAGAAAAACTGGAGGAAGTGAAGTGTTTTAGATATCTGGGAGTGGATCTGGCAGCGGATGGAACCATGGAAGCGGAAGTGGATCATAGGGTGGGGGAGGGGGCGAAAATCCTGGAGGCCTTGAAGAGTGTGTGGAAGTCGAGAACATTATCTCGGAAAGCAAAAATGGGTATGTTTGAAGGAATAGTGGTTCCAACAATGTTGTATGGTTGCGAGGCGTGGGCTATGGATAGAGTTGTGCGCAGGAGGATGGATATGCTGGAAATGAGATGTTTGAGGACAATGTGTGGTGTGAGGTGGTTTGATCGAGTGAGTAACGTAAGGGTAAGAGAGATGTGTGGAAATAAAAAGAGCGTGGTTGAGAGAGCAGAAGAGGGTGTTTTGAAGTGGTTTGGGCACATGGAGAGGATGAGTGAGGAAAGATTGACCAAGAGGATATATGTGTCGGAGGTGGAGGGAACAAGGAGAAGAGGGAGACCAAATTGGAGGTGGAAAGATGGAGTGAAAAAGATTTTGTGTGATCGGGGCCTGAACATGCAGGAGGGTGAAAGGAGGGCAAGGAATAGAGTGAATTGGAGCGATGTGGTATACCGGGGTTGACGTGCTGTCAGTGGATTGAAGCAAGGCCTGTGAAGCGTCTGGGGTAAACCATGGAAAGCTGTGTAGGTATGTATATTTGCGTGTGTGGACGTATGTATATACATGTGTATGGGGGGGGTTGGGCAATTTCTTTCGTCTGTTTCCTTGCGCTACCTCGCAAACGCGGGAGACAGCGACAAAGTATAATAAAATAATATATATAATAAATATATATATATATATATATATATATATATATATATATATATATATATATATATATATATATATATATATATACATATTATCATTATTTTTTTGCTTTGTCGCTGTCTCCCGCGTTTGCGAGGTAGCGCAAGGAAACAGACGAAAGAAATGGCCCAACCCACCCCCATACACAATGTATATACATACACGTCCACACACGCAAATATACATACCTATACATCTCAATGTACCCATATATATACACACACAGACACATACATATATACCCATGCACACAATTCACACTGTCTGCCTTTATTCATTCTCATCGCCACCTCGCCACACATGGAATACCATCCCCCTCCCCCCTCATGTGTGCGAGGTAGCACTAGGAAAAGACAACAAAGGCCCCATTCGTTCACACTTAGTCTCTAGCTGTCATGCAATAATGCCCGAAACCACAGCTCCCTTTCCACATCCAGGCCCCATACAACTTTACATGGTTTACCCCAGACGCTTCACATGCCCTGATTCAATCCACTGACAGCACGTCAACCCCGGTATACCACATCGATCCAATTCACTCTATTCCTTGCCCTCCTTTCACCCTCCTGCATGTTCAGGCCCCGATCACACAAAATCTTTTTCACTCCATCTTTCCACCTCCAATTTGGTCTCCCACTTCTCCTCGTTCCCTCCACCTCTGACACATATATCCTCTTGGTCAATCTTTCCTCACTCATTCTCTCCATGTGCCCAAACCATTTCAAAACACCCTCTTCTGCTCTCTCAACCACGCTCTTTTTATTTCCACACATCTCTCTTACCTTTACATTACTTACTCGATCAAACCACCTCACACCACTCATTGTCCTCAAACATCTCATTTCCAGCATATCCACCCTCCTGCGCACAACTCTATCCATAATCCACGCCTCGCAACCATACAACATTGTTGGAACCACTATTCCTTCAAACATACCCATTTTTGCTTTCCGAGATAATGTTCTCGACTTCCACACATTCTTCAAGGCTCCCAGGATTTTCGCCCCTTCCCCCACCCTATGATCCACTTCCGCTTCCATTGTTCCATCCGCTGCCAGATCCACTCCCAGATATCTAAAACACTTCACTTCCTCCAGTTTTTCTCCATTCAAACTTACCTCCCAATTGACTTGACCCTCAACCCTACTGTACCTAATAACCTTGCTCTTATTCACATTTACTCTTAACTTTCTTCTTTCACACACTTTACCAAACTCAGTCACCAGCTTCTGCAGTTTCTCCCATGAATCAGCCACCAGCGATGTATCATCAGTGAACAACAACTGACTCACTTCCCAAGCTCTCTCATCCCCAACAGACTTCATACTTGCCCCTCTTTCCAAAACTCTTGCATTCACCTCCCTAACAACCCCATCCATAAACAAATTAAACAACCATGGAGAAATCACACACCCCTGCCGCAAACCTACGTTCACTGAGAACCAATCACTTTCCTCTCTTCCTACACTTACACATGCCTTACATCCTCGATAAAAACTTTTCACTGCTTCTAACAACTTGCCTCCCACACCATATATTCTCAATACCTTCCACAGAGCATCTCTATCAACTCTATCATATGCCTTCTCCAGATCCATAAATGCTACATACAAATCCATTTGCTTTTCTAAGTATTTCTCACATACATTCTTCAAAGCAAACACCTGATCCACACATCCTCTACCACTTCTGAAACCACACTGCTCTTCCCCAATCTGATGCTCTGTACATGCCTTCACCCTCTCAATCAATACCCTCCCATATAATTTACAAGGAATACTCAACAAACTTATAACTTATATATATTTATATATATATATATATATATATATATATATATATATATATATATATATATATATATATATATATATATATATATATATATATATATATATATATATATATATATATATATATATGTGTGTGTGTGTGTGTGTGTGTGTGTGTGTGTGTGTGTGTATCTTTTTTCGTACATATTCGTCATTTCCCGCAACAGCGAGGCAGCGTTGCTGACAGATCACTGAGCCTTAGAGGGGAAACTCCTTTCTTGGACCCCTTCTCTATTTAACTGGAAGTTAAACTGGAAGGGTGGATTAAACAGTATAACTGGAAGGGAGGATTTCCAGTCCTCGCCCCCACCCCTTTTAGTGGGCTTCTACGACATGAATCAGTCATCATGACAAGTGTGGTCACTAAAGTATTGGAACAGGTAATCAGAAGGTCAGTGGATGACCACTTGCAAAGGATAAACTTTCTCAGTAAGATAAAACACGGGTTCAGGTTAAGGTCACTTGTAACAGACCTCTAAGACTTCTGTATAGGATAGAGTCAGCTCCTGTATAGATAAGGGAGAATTGTGAGATACTACATATACTGTGTGTACTGAAACTATCATAAAGTATTATAAAATGTGCTACATGGTAGTTGGATGAAGAAGCTGGATCTACAGGAAGGAATTAGTGGAAGACCCCTTAAGGGATGGTTAGAATATTACCTTAATGGAAAGGTAACAAAGGACGCATGTTAGAGGAACCTCTTTGAAATGGGTCGGGGTTACCAGAGGCGTGCCGTATGGTTCACTCCTGGGACCAGTGTTTATCCTATCTACGTGAATGACATACGTGAATATGTTTTCAGATTATGCTGACGTCACAGACTCCAGCATGCACTCAAACAGGAACACAAACGCATGAATACTAAGAAACACACACACAGACACACACACACACAGACACACACACACACACACACACACACACACACACACACACACAGACACACACACACACACACACACACACACACACACACACACACACACACACACACACACACACACACACACACACACACACACACACACACACACACACACACACACACACACACACACACACACACACACACACACACACACACACACACACACACACACACACACACACACACACACACACACATACACACACACACACACACACACACACACACACACACACACAGGTCCTGAAAACAAACACATCCAGAAATCATAATGATTACCCAACTCACAGTCGCACACAAATGCACACTTGGGTATGGAAATGGGAACATACATGTTCGTGTACACAAAATGCACATATGCATTTACACGAACAAAGTAATAGGTTGATTTGTAACCGGCCTTACCTACGAGCTGTAACCCACAACACAAGACATTCACAACCCAGCCATTAACCCTCTAACCTTCACACCATAATCATTTACTGCCAGACTCTCGTCTCCCTGTGAGCCAGCCAGTACTGGACGTGAAGTGAGCAAGATTACTGACGTGTTGTATAAATGTTCTCATTACAGATGTAACATGAGATAATGTTTGTAATTTGGTAAGCAGAATGATTCCTTAAATGTGATATAACATGAATATGTTCATTGCAAGTTAATTTGTAAGTCTTATAACATCGCGACAAAGATGTGGTATACAGTTATGTTTGACATAGTATAGATTCTAATGGTATTACAGCTAACACAAGTGTATGGCTTATGGTAAGCAAACAAGAGAACTGCCTGAGAGCAGATGGCTGGTGAGGGAGCCGTGAGAGGCAGTGTGTCAGCTGCTTACCTGTAGGTAGGATGAAGGTCGTCTTGCAGGTTCCATGTGTAGTAGTACATGTGGCTGCAGCTCGCTGTGCTTAGCAGCGCCAGCACCAACACCTGACAAGACACACGTCACAATTAGCCTTATATTGACAAAATCACAGGTGTTGGCCCCTGTTTATATATGGTCAGAGGTTAAACCTATGTTCCTTAAATACCTTCAACAGTTGAAGTTAAGATCTTGACCCCTAGTTATCACCAGGAATAGATGAGTCATACATGATCTTCACTAAGAACCAAATCTGCAGCTCCTCGGGTCCTGTCAGCAGGGTTCTGTGGTGACGTTGATATGTGTGTGTGTGTGTGTGTGTGTGTGTGTGTGTGTGTGTGTGTGTGTGTGTGTGTGTGTGTGTGAGGCGATAAGTGTGACTCACTGAACATGTTATGATCACATCTGGTCTGATCAGCGGTTGAGGCCAGTAAATGTTTAAGAAAATCCAACTTAAACCCATCAGTAGTTTAGGAACAGATGGCTGAAATTGATATGCCGTCTTATTATAAATAAACAAACACCAAAGGTCAACGAAAAGTGTCAAAAACAGCCAGAAATTATGTGTCCACTGGGATGATTACCATCGATAAATGGGCAAATAAGTTTTGCGTCAGACCTGCCATTATCATGTTTGTGTGTATGTGTGTGTGTGTGTGTGTGTGTGTGTGTGTGTGTGTGTGTGTTTGTGTGTGCAATTATCTATTCATAATTATGTATTCTAAGTATTAAACAAAAGTAGTTGTGGGTTTTAAATAATAAGTCACAAGACAGATACGAAAAGACTCTGTAAATGAATGAGAAATGTGAGAGTGAGAACAAACTGTTATGTTATATACATTTACCATCGACACTGATAGACTGTCATTACTGTTATCATTAATATCATTGATATCATTATCATAACTTATTGATATATTGTAACCTAATGACCAAGATGGTCAAGATGGTCACCATGGAATGGGAAGATAGGAAGAGTAACGTCAGCTCCTCATACAAACGTTTTCCTCGAGAACAGCACAAGAAACTTTCATGAAGTGACGTACAGGAAAGTTCCCAAGATTTGGATAGTTTGTCAGTGTGATCATTGCTTGCCTGAATTTATCACCCAGTTATTTTGTCGTCTGGCAGCCTCGTGGTAACATGAGAGGAACACATTTGACTAAGTATTTACAGCATGGTTTCTGACGCAGTCGTTCATATCCGACAAATCGGCTTGATTTTCTTCATGATGAAATTAACGTTTGAAATATATAGAGCGGTTAGTGCCATCTGTTTAGTTCTTCACAAGTCATTTGGTCTGGATGATGTACTTTGCTATGCCTGGGGATAGGGGATAAAGAGTACTGAGTGTCGTAGAAGGCGACTAAATGGGTGGGAGCTGGGTGCTGGAAATCCTCCCCTCCAATTTTATTTTCCCAAGAAAATAGGAAGAGAGAAAGGGGCCAAGTGGGGATTTTTTTTTCCTCCAAGGTTCAGTCATTTCTTCTTGACGCTACTTCTAACCCGAGAAATAAGGAAAGTGTATGAAAAATTAATTAGATAAATGATATATATATATATATATATATATATATATATATATATATATATATATATATATATATATTTTTGCTTTGTCGCTGTCTCCCGCGTTTGCGAGGTAGCGCAAGGAAACAGACGAAAGAAATGGTCCAACCCACCCCCATACACATGTATATACATACGTCCACACACGCAAATATACATACCTACACAGCTTTCCATGGTTTACCCTAGACGCTTCACATGCCCTGATTCAATCCACTGACAGCACGTCAACCCCGGTATACCACATCTATCCAATTCACTCTATTCCTTGCCCTCCTTTCACCCTCCTGCATGTTCAGGCCCCGATCACACAAAATCTTTTTCACTCCATCTTTCCACCTCCAATTTGGTCTCCCACTTCTCCTCGTTCCCTCCACCTCCGACACATATATCCTCTTGTTCAATCTTTCCTCACTCATTCTCTCCATGTCCCCAAACCATTTCAAAACACCCTCTTCTGCTCTCTCAACCACGCTCTTTTTATTTCCACACATCTCTCTTACCCTTACGTTACTTACTCGATCAAACCACCTCACACCACATATTGTCCTCAAACATCTCATTTCCAGCACATCCACCCTCCTGCGCACAACTCTATCCATAGCCCACGCCTCGCAACCATACAACATTGTTGGAACCACTATTCCTTCAAACATGCCCATTTTTGCTTTCCGAGATAATGTTCTCGACTTCCACACATTCTTCAAGGCTCCCAGGATTTTCGCCACCTCCCCCACCCTATGATCCACTTCCGCTTCCATGGTTCCATCCGCTGCCAGATCCACTCCCAGATATCTAAAACACTTCACTTACTCCAGCTTTTCTCCATTCAAACTTACCTCCCAATTGACTTGACCCTCAACCCTACTGTACCTAATAACCTTGCTCTTATTCACATTTACTCTTAACTTTCTTCTTTCACACACTTTACCAAACTCACTCACCAGCTTCTGCAGTTTCTTACATGAATCAGCCACCAGCGCTTTATCATCAGCGAACAACGACTGACTCACTTTCCAAGCTCTCTCATCCCCAACAGACTGCATGCTTGCCCCTCCTTCCAAAACTCTTGCATTCACCTCCCTAACAACCCCATCCATAAACAAATCAAACAACCATGGAGACATCACACACCCCTGCCGCAAACCTACATTCACTGAGAACCAATCACTTTCCTCTCTTCCTACACGTACACATGCCTTACACCCTCGATAAAAACTTTTCATTGCTTCTAACAACTTGCCTCCCACACCATATATTCTTAATACCTTCCACAGAGCATCTCTATCAACTCTGCCATATGCCTTCTCCAGATCCATAAATGCTACATACAAATCCATTTGTTTTTCTAAGTATTTCTCGCATACATTCTTCAAAGCAAACACCTGATCCACATATCCTCTACCACTTCTGAAACCACACTGCTCTTCCCCAATCTGATGCTCTGTACATGCCTTCACCCTCTCAATCAATACCCTCCCCTATAATTTACCAGGAATACTCAACAAACTTATACCTCTGAAATTTGTGCACTCACTCTTATCCCCTTTGCCTCTGTACAATGGCACTATGCAAGCATACATACATTAAATAACCTTACCAACCACTCAACAATACAGTCACCCCCTTTTTTAATAAATTCCACTGCAATGCCATCCATACCTGCTGCTTTGCCGGCTTTCATCTTCCGTAAAGCTTTTACTACCTCTACTCTATTTACCAAATCATTTTTCCTAACCCTCTCACTTTGCACACCACCTCGACGAAGACACCCCACATCTCCCACCCTATCATCAAACACATTCAACAAAGCTTCAAAATACTAACTCCATCTCCTTGTTATCACCTTCCCATTAGCCCCCTTCACTGAAGTTCCCATTTGCTCCCTTGTCTTACGCACTTTATTTACCTCCTTCCAAAACATCTTTTTATTCTCCCTGAAATTTAATGATACTCTCTCACCCCAACTCTCATTTGCCCTCTTTTTCACCTCTTGCACCTTTCTCTTGAACTCAGGCCTCTTTCTTTTATACATCTCCCACTCATTTGCATTTTTCCCTGCAAAAATCGTTCAAATGCCTCTTTCTTCTCTTTCACTAATACTCTTACTTCGTCATCCCACCACTCACTACCTTTTCTAATCAACCCACCTCCCACGCTTCTCATGCCACAAGCATCTTTTGCGCAATCCATCAATGATTCCCTAAATACATCCCATTCCTCCCCCACTCCCCTTACCTCCTTTGTTCTCACCTTTTTCCGTTCTGTACTCAGTCTCTCCTGGTACTTCCTCACACAAGTCTCCTTCCCAAGCTCACTTGCTCTCACCACTCTCTTCACCCCAACATTCTCTCTTCTTTTCTGAAAACCCCCACAAATCTTCACCTTTGCTTCCACAAGATAATGATCAGACATCCCTCCAGTTGCACTTCTCAGCACATTAACATCCACAAGACTCTCTTTCGTGCGTCTATCAATTAACACGTAATCCAATAACGCTCTCTGGCCATCTCTCCTACTTACATACGTATACTTATGTATATCTCGCTTTTTAAACTAGGTATTCCCAATCACCAGTCCTTTTTCAGCACATAAATCTACAAGCTCTTCACCATTTCCATTTACAACATTGAACACTCCATGTATACCAATTATTCCCTCAACTGCCACATTACTCACCTTTGCATTCAAATCACCCATCACTATAACCCGGCCTTGTGCATCAAAACCACTAACACACTCATTCAGCTGCTCCCAAAACACTTGCCTCTCATGATCTTTCTTCTCATGCCCAGGTGCATATGCACCAATAATCACCCATCTCTCTCCATCAATTTTCCGTTTTACCTATATCAATCTAGAATTTACTTTCTTACACTCTATCACATACTCCCATATATATATATATATATATATATATATATATATATATATATATATATATATATATATATATATATATATATATATATATATATATATATATATATATATATATATATAATGAACTTTGCTGTAAGATATCGTAACTCGCAATCGATAGTGAGCTGGAAGGTAATGGTGCAACAGAAATGGAAAGTGTCGCCATGTACAGACACACACACTGGTCAGCTGGGTTTACGACTATTAAAAGTATCTTACATTTTGCTGGTGAAGTGAAAATATAAGTTACAATCAAACATGTTGAAGTATGTAAGGCATATGACCGAGAGAATTAGGTGTAACATTTTCCCGATTACATTAAGCCCCCCCCCCAAAAAAAAAATAGTGAAACAATAGCGTAAAGACAGTAGAAATAACGAACAAGACTTTCCGCTAGATATGTAGGGAGGTCGAAGTTAAGTCTTGGAAAATAATGGCCACACTTTCCAGTTCATCGTTTTGGTCCAGCCGCAAATACAGTGGTCACGTTGCTGGCCTTACTGAGGAAGACGTGGGCAGAACAGCGAAAAACTGAAGTCCTATGAAAGCTGCCTCGAAGACCTGAACTTGTCATAAGCCAAGGGGAAAAAAAAGAGATTTGATAAAGGTATTCAGATCTATCAGAGGCCTTGGCAATCTTGACGTAATTAGCAGCGAGGTAACTCTTATCTCACTTGCAGACTCATCACGAAACGTTTCACTTCGTAAGAGGCGATTTACTTTTCCGTCAACTTGCTTGGTGAAACATAGCAAGATTCATCAGGAAGATATTACTACAACCTGCCTTATGAATACAAGTGTAAGTACACCAGACGATTACAGACTTTAGAGTTCTCAAATGACGTTATTTGTGCCTCATTAGTAAAGTGTACAGGTATAATTTACTCAGATCATACACTTGTTTCTGATCTCTTCATAGTGACCTCTGTGTCACTTAATGCTTTCACAAGCAGACTCGAAAGAACCCACTTGTCTGGTGATCTTTACACTAACTTGTAATTTCTTTGCTTACTGGATTTCCTGCAGCGGAAGACTACAATAATACAAAGAAAATACATAATAAAATAGGATCGTGTATATATATATATATATATATATATATATATATATATATATATATATATATATATATATATTATTTTTTTTTTATTATACTTTGTCGCTGTCTCCCGCGTTTGCGAGGCAGCGCAAGGAAACAGACGAAAGAAATGGCCCAACCCCCCCCATACACATGTATATACATACGTCCACACAAGCAAATATACATACCTACACAGCTTTCCATGGTTTACCCCAGACGCTTCACATGCCTTGATTCAATCCACTGACAGCACGTCAACCCCGGTATACCACATCGCTCCAATTCACTCTATTCCTTGCCCTCCTTTCACCCTCCTGCATGTTCAGGCCCCGATCACACAAAATCTTTTTCACTCCATCTTTCCACCTCCAATTTCGTCTCCCTCCTCTCCTCGTTCCCTCCACCTCCGACACATATATCCTCTTGGTCAATCTTTCCTCACTCATTCTCTCCATGTGCCCAAACCACTTCAAAACACCCTCTTCTGCTCTCTCAACCACGCTCTTTTTATTTCCACACATCTCTCTTACCCTTACGTTACTCACTCGATCAAACCACCTCACACCACTCATTGTCCTCAAACATCTCATTTCAAGCACATCCATCCTCCTGCGCACAACTCTATCCATAGCCCACGCATCGCAACCATACAACATTGTTGGAACCACTATTCCTTCAAACATACCCATTTTTGCTTTCCGAGATAATGTTCTCGACTTCCACACATTCTTCAAGAATTTTCGCCCCCTCCCCACCCTATGATCCACTTCCGCTTCCATGGTTCCATCCGCTGCCAGATCCACTCCCAGATATCTAAAACACTTCACTTCCTCCAGTTTTTCTCCATTCAAACTCACCTCCCAATTGACTTGACCCTCAACCCTACTGTACCTAATAACCTTGCTCTTATTCACATTTACTGTTAACTTTCTTCTTCCACACACTTTACCAAACTCAGTCACCAGCTTCTGCAGTTTCTCACATGAATCAGCCACCAGCGCTGTATCATCAGCGAACAACAAATGACTCACTTCCCAAGCTCTCTCATCCCCAATATATTATTATTTTTATACTTTGTCGCTGTCTCCCGCGTTAGCGAGGTAGCGCAATGAAACATACGAAAGAATGAGCCCAACCCATTCACATACACATGTGTATATATATATGTATATATATATATATATATATATATATATATATATATATATATATATATATATATATATATATATATATATATATTTTCTTTCTTTCTTTCTTTCAAACTATTCGCCATTTCCCGCATTAGCGAGGTAGCGTTAAGAACAGAGGACTGGGCCTTGAGGGAATACCCTCACCTGGCCCAATTCTCTGTTCCTTCTTTTGGAAAACTAAAAAAAAAACGAGAGGGGGAGGATTTCCAGCCCCCCGCTCCCTCCCCTTTTAGTCGCCTTCTACGACACGCAGGGAATACGTGGGAAGTATTCTTTCTCCCCTATCCCCAGGGATAATATATATATATATATATATATATATATATATATATATGTATATGTATATATATATATACGCACGTCCACACAGGCACATATACATACCTATACATTTCAACGTATACATATATATATATATATATATATATATATATATATATATATATATATATATATATATATATTGACCAAGAGGATATACGTGTCAGAGGTGGAGGGAACGAGGAGAATTGAGAGACCAAATATATATATATATATATATGTATATGTATATATATATATACGCACGTCCACACAGGCACATATACATACCTATACATTTCAACGTATACATATATATATATATATATATATATATATATATATATATATATATATATATATATATATATATATTGACCAAGAGGATATACGTGTCAGAGGTGGAGGGAACGAGGAGAATTGAGAGACCAAATTGGAGGTGGAAAGATGGAGTGAAAGAGATTTTGAGAGATCGGGGCCTGAACATGCAGGAATGGAGTGGGTTGGAGCGATGTGGTATGCCGGGGTCGACGTGTTGTCAATGGATTGAACCAGGGCATGTGAAGCGTCTGGGGTGAACCATGCAAAGTGTGTAGGGCCTGGATGTGGAGAGGGAGCTGTGGTTTCGGTGCATTATTACATGACAGCTAGAGACTGAGTTTGAACGAATGGGGCCTTTGGTGATTTTCCTAGCGCTACCTCGCACACATGAGGGGGGAGGAGGTTGTTATTCCATGTGTGGCGAGGTGGCGATGGGAACAAATAAAGGCAGACAGTATGAATTATGTACATGTGTATATATGTATATGTCTGTGTGTATATATATGTGTACATTGAGATGTATAGGTATGTATATTGTGCGTTTGTGGACATGTATGTATATACATGTGTATGTGGGCGTGTTGAGCCATTCTTTCGTCTGTTTCCTTGCGCTACCTCGCTAACGCGGGAGACAGCGACAAAGCAAAATAGAATATATATATATATATATATATATATATATATATATATATATATATATATATATACATACACAGACATATACACATATATACATACACATAATTCATACTTGCTGCTTTTATTCATTCTCGGCGCCACCCCACCACACATGAAATTAGCATCCCCCCTCGTCCCGATATATATATATATATATATATATATATATATATATATATATATATATATATATATATATATATATATATATATATATATATATAGTAGGGTTGAGGGTCAAGTCAATTGGGAGGTAAGTTTGAATGGAGAAAAACTGGAGGAAGTAAAGTGTTTTAGATATCTGGGAGTGGATCTGGCAGCGGATGGAACCATGGAAGCGGAAGTGAATCATAGGGTGGGGGAGGGGGCGAAAATCTTGGGAGCCATGAAGAATGTTTGGAAGTCGAGAACATTATCGCGGAAAGCAAAAATAGGTATGTTTGAAGGAAAAGTGGTTCCAACAATGTTATATGGTTGCGAGGCGTGGGCTATGGATAGAGTTGTGCGCAGGAGGGTGGATGTGCTGGAAAAAAGATGTTTGAGGACAATGTGTGGTGTGAGGTGGTTTGATCGAGTAAGTAATGTAAGGGTAAGAGAGATGTGTGGAAATAAAAAGAGCATGTTTGAGTGAGCAGAAGAGCGTGTTTCGAAATGGTTTGGGCACATGGAGAGAATGAGTGAGGAAAGGTTGACCAAGAGGATTTATGTGTCGGAGGTGGAGGGAGCGAGAAGTGGGAGGCCAAATTGGAGGTGGAAAGATGTAGTGAAAAAGATTTTGAGTGATCGGGGCCTGAACATGCAGGAGGGTGAAAGGCGGGCAAGGAATAGAGAGAATTGGATCGATGTGGTATACCGGGGTCGACGTGCTGTCAATGGATGGAATCAGGGCATGTGAAGCGTCTGGGGTAAACCATGGAAAGTTGTGTGGGGCCTGGATGTGGAAAGGGAGCTGTGGTTTCGGGCATTATTGCATGACAGCTGGACACTGAGTGTGAGCGAATGGGGCCTTTGTTGTCTTTTCCTGCCGCTGCCTCGCGCACATGAGGGGGGAGGGGGATGTTATTCCGTGTATGGCTTGGTGGCGATGGGGGTGAGTAGGGGCAGACAGTGTGAATTGTGTGCATGTGTGTATATGTGTGTGTCTGTGTGTGTATATATGTGTGTACATTGGGATGTGTGGGTGTGTATGTTTGCGTGTGTGGACGTGTGTGTGTGTGTACATGTGTGTGGGGGTGTGTTGGGCCATTTCTTTCGTCTGTTTCCTTGCGCTACCTCGCAGGCGCGGGAGACAGCGACAAAGCAAAATAATAATATATATCTATTTTTTTTTTCTTTGTCGCTGTCTCCCGCGTTTGCGAGGTAGCGCAAGGAAACAGACGAAAGAAATGGCCCAACACACCCCCATACACATGTATATACATACGTCCACACACGGAAATATACATACCTACACAGCTTTCCATGGTTTACCCCAGACGCTTCACATCCTATGAGTCCACGGGGAAAATGAAACACGATAAGTCCCCGAGTGCACTTTCGTGTAATAATCACATCATCAGGGGAGACACAAGAGAGAACTATAAGTCAGTTGATATTTCACTAAAGTTCCAGTTGATGACCTTTTAGAATATTCATTTGATGTCTTGGATGATATTTATTTACCTGTTTCAAAGTCTGTTTTCATTGAACTGATAAGATTGTTTATAAAAGACTGTATTTCAACTCAATGGAGATCATTATTCGCAAAAATTTGGTAAGGCAATGGGTAACCCTTTTCACCTGTACTAAGTAATCTTTATAAGGAATTTTTTGAAACAAAATTACTAAAGGATATCTTACCTTCTAATGCAATTTGGTTTAGGTATGTAGATGAAGATCTTTGTGTTTGGCCAACAAATGAAAATTTACAAATATTTCTCCCATTACTTTACAATTTAGTACCTTCCATCAAATTTACTGAAGAAAATGAAAATAATGGTATGTTGCCATTTTTAGATTGCCTGATCCATAGGCAAGGACACAAGTTTAAGTTTAGCATCTACAGAAAACCCACCAATGTATGCTCATATATCCATTATCACTCATCTCAACATGACAGAGTTAAATTATTATCATTTCAATCTATGTTCCTTAGGGCATTACGTATTTACAATCCAGAGTTTATTGATGATGAGTTTGAGAAGATATATTCTATTGGATCTAAGTTAAAGTACCCTAGATCGTTCATTGATAAATCCCTTAAGTTAGCAAAGAAATCATTTTTAAAGAGTTGAGTCCAAACCTCCCATTGACACCAAGAATCTTCTAGTCCTCCCTTTTAATGATAATTTCACTTTACTTCCCATGTTGCTTAAATCATTTAATGTAAATGTTGCCCCTAGCAACAATAATACTATAAAGAATATCTTAATCAAGAATTCACCAGAAAATTCTCTTGGATGCATCTATAAAGTGCCTTGTGGAAATTGTGATAGATATTATGTTGGTCAGACTGGCAAGGATCTTTCTGTTAGACTTAAGCATAATAAATATAGTATAAGAACGGGACAAGAATCAAATGCCTCGTTTAATCACGTTAAAAACTATGATCATTGTATTGACTGTAGTAATGCCTTCTCAGTTATTAACTCTAACTCTTTTACCAAAAGAAATATAATTGAACTTTCTATTATTAGATACACAAAGAATTATAATCTTAATATTAGTGGTGGTCTATATAAATTAAATAACTTTATTGTTGATAAAATTTGTAAAACGATAAGTTTATGAACGCTCGTTGTATGTTTTGGACAATCACATGTTTACCAAATGGCGTCCTTGCTTCGTCTCTTCGATGTATATCAACTGACTTATATTTCTCTCTTGTGTCTCCCCTGATGATGTGATTATTACACGAAAATGCACTTGGGAACTTATTGTGTTTCATTTTCCCCGTGAACTCTTAGGAATATCTTGATCACGCGCAAAATTGTGATCCTTTCCAACGTACATATATATATATATATATATATATATATATATATATATATATATATATATATATATATATATATATATATATATCTTTCTTTTCTTTTAAACTATTCGCCATTTCCCGCATTAGCGAGGTAGCGTTAAGAACAGAGGACTGGGCCTTTGTGGAATATCCTCACCTGACCCCCCTCTGTTCCTTCTTTTGGAAAATTAAAAAAAAAAAAAACGAGAGGGAGGATTTCCAGCCTCCCGCTCCCTCCCCTTTTAGTCGCCTTCTACGACACGCAGGGAATACGTGGGAAGTATTCTTAATCCCCTATTTCTTTTTGCTTTGTCGCTGTCTCCCGCGTTTGCGAGGTAGCGCAAGGAAACAGACGAATGAAATGGCCCAACCCACCCCCATACACATGTATATACATACACGTCCACACACGCAAATATACATACCTACACAGCTTTCCATGGTTTACCCCAGACGCTTCACATGCCATGATTCAATCCACTGACAGCACGTCAACCCCGGTATACCACATCGATCGAATTCACTCTATTCCTTGCCCTCCTTTCACCCTCCTGCATGTTCAGACACCGATCATACAAAATCTTTTCCACTCCATCTTTCCACCTCCAATTTGGTCTCCCACTTCTCCTCGTTCCCTCCACCTCCGACACATATATCCTCTTGGTCAATCTTTCCTCACTCATTCTCTCCATGTGCTCAAACCATTTCAAAACACCCTCTTCTGCCCTCTCAACCACGCTCTTTTTATTTCCACACATCTCTCTTACCCTTACGTTACTTACTCGATCAAACCACCTCACACCACACATTGTCCTCAAACATCTCATTTCCAGCACATCCATCCTCCTGCGCACAACTCTATCCATAGCCCACGCCTCGCAACCATACAACATTGTTGGAACCACTATTCCTTCAAACATACCCATTTTTGCTTTCCGAGATAATGTTCTCGACTTCCACACATTCTTCAAGGCTCCCAGGATTTTCGCCCCCTCCCCCACCCTATGATTCACTTCCGCTTCCATGGTTCCATCCGCTGCCAGATCCACTCCCAGATATCTAAAACACTTTACTTCCTCCAGTTTTTCTCCATTCAAACTTACCTCCCAATTGACTTGACCCTCAACCCTACAGTACCTAATAACCTTGCTCTTATTCACATTTACTCTTAACTTTCTTCTTTCACACACTTTACCAAACTCAGTCACCAGCTTCTGCAGTTTCTCACATGAATCAGCTACCAGCGCTGTATCATCACTGAACAACAACTGACTCACTTCCCAAGCTCTCTCATCCACAACAGACTTCATACTTGCCCCTCTTTCCAAAACTCTTAAATTCACCTCCCTAACAACCCCATCCATAAACAAATTAAACAACCATGGAGATATCACACACCCCTGCCGCAAACCTTCATTCACTGAGAACCAATAACTTTCCTCTCTTCCTACACGTACACATGCCTTACATCCTCGATAAAAACTTTTCACTGCTTCTAACAACTTGCCTCCCACACCGTATATTCTTAATACCTTCCACAGAGCATCTCTATCAACTCTATCACATATATATATATATATATATATATATATATATATATATATATATATATATATATATATATATATATATATATATATGACGTCCGGTAATGATTCCCCTACTTACAAACTTCATGATGGAGACCTGGTGAGGAGAGGTAGTACAGAGGAATGTACTGTGATGTGGTGCGTCCAACACCTTCCTTATATATCTCGTGTGTGTGTGTGTGTGTGTGTGTGTGTGTGGGAGGGGGATGGAAGGGGAGAGGAGGAGTTAGCTATAGGTGAAGACGGAGAGAGGCGGGACTGAGCGAGGACGCCCTACCGTAATGGCTCCTGATGTATGGGGTGACGAGGGAGGATTCCAAGAAAAGATCAGCCTCTTACCTAAGCCTTAACTGTGACAGGGTCTCAGACTACCGGCCTGCCTTGAGAATGTCCTTGAAGTAAGAAGAAATAAAATCAGATCAACAGACTTTATTATTCTGCTTGTGTGTTTGTAATCTGAGGTTGAGGGCCATAATGATCGCACGTGGCAGTCGGTGGGTCTCCAACCCCAACACCCAACCTATCATCAGATAATTGGATTCTACAAGATATTGAAGGTGGAACTGGAAATCATGGTAGGTTTGCCTATTAGCTGTCTGATGGATGTGTACGAGAGGGAGCGATTGTTGCATACTTAAAGGAAAACGAAAGTTTCATGTATAGCGTTGGTTGTGTGGGCGGGACCGTAATATGAAGATGATATTTCATTATGTGACATAAAGAAGTGAGGTCTTCACAGCCCGAATGGACTCGGATTCTATACATGAACTGATAGAAATTTAACTGAATAGATTATTGAGAAAATAGTTCGTTTGTGTGAAGAAAGTGCAGATCTGAAACGACGAAATTCTTCATCAGAGTTCGAGTGCACGTTTGATGGACCCCCCGGGGGGGGGGGGGTGTTGAAGAACGTAAGAGTAAGGACAGAAGACGCACGGGAGTGGAGGATGGAGATCCTATGTTATGGGACCAGCGATATGTTAATGGTTAAGTACGTGAGAGAAACAAGTAATGGTAGAGAGGAGAGCTATATGGCTGTTTCTTGACAGTTTCATAATGATAGTTACAATATAATATGGTTGACCATCGAGGTGAAGTGATTAAAGTTATACTGATTGTTAAACAGGCGCGGGCTCGACACGGTTCGAATTCTGGATAAGGCAACCGGCTTATCGTCGAGATAATGGGTAGCTGGGAGCACGTTGTGTTGTGTGAGGGTGACAAACACAAGATGGTCAAGACTAATGCATGGTACTACATCCACCATCTCTAAGAACGGCCATACTTTCTCACAATCACTGTTCATACATTATGTATCATCATCATCATCATTGTCACAATTTTTGTTTATCTTATCATTACCCTAAAATGAGCACAAAGAGCCTTCTATGCTAGACTCGCCGTGCCCTCAGCTTCACAACAGCGCCTGCAGTGCTAACTTAGCTCGCCTCGCTCGCTCTTTGCTCAGCTGTTAGGTGAAAGTAACCAGAGGTGACAATGTCCGTTTTCCTTTTGCCAGATTTAAGAACCCCAAGCCTCCTGTATTTTCTTTGTCACTACTGCTTCACTGTACCACTTCCTAGCGTCCATTATCTTACCATACAACCCCAGGACACCATCCACTGGACGTGTAGAGCTTCAGTTTCGAGGTTGCGCTCCATGCAGGAGCTGGATGATGATGGTATTATTATGAGTGAGAATGTCTTTGATGAGAGTGTACTCTTCTCCCTCCACTGACGATGATAGAGCCCTACCGAAGGTGGCTTCTCCCTTCCAGTGTGACCCACAGCACGTAGGCAGAAACCGGTGACACACACACACACACACACACACACAACTCGAAACTGTTTGTCGTTTCCCGCGATAGTGAGGTAGTGTCAGGAACAGACGAAAAATGGACTTATTCACATCGACATCTGCACAGAAACCAGACCCCAGTGTCCATAACCAGGCGTCCAAGACCTTTACGGATACGAGATGGTCTTGATTAGGGCAATAATCTTTGCCCGTGACGTCACAGTTGCCACCAAGAATACGAAATAAGCAGCCAAGATCCTCCCTGACCTCTGGTAATGATGCAACATTCCAAGTTCATGTTATCTTATTGTGTAACATTATTTTCCTAATATATGTAATCAGTCTTCATTTTCTACCGTCATGGTTACATCCAGCGATCTTTAATACCGCCTAACCTTCTCCCATGATCTATTATTTACATTATCGTTCATTCTAGATGCGGTACTTTTTACATATTTACTTTGAATGTAGATATTGCAAATAGATACTTTGTTTGTTACCAAAAAAATAACAATCTTCCCTTGAATAAACACGTCTTGAAATGGCATAAAGTATCATCATGTCTTTCTTATCTTATGTGATCCATTACATAATAGTTTGGCTATGTCTAGAGTTCATTAAGGGACCTCTTTAACAGCATACTTTTATGTGTACTGCAGTTAGAACAACAGCAGACAATCCCCCCCGCATCTTTGTCTCAAGTTAACAACCCACAGTTCGTAGATCAGAACTAAGGTTGTCTACTTATATAATTACAGACATTAAGAACCTAGAAAGGTCAACATATACCCTGCTGATGCACAAGTATTATGACCACAACAAAAAATAGCACATACTGTTATTATAACTTATCTTGTGACTCTTCATTGCTGCAGTACATAATGATATTTGTTGTCTATCTCGCTGCATAATCAAGAACAGGACTTCGTAACGTATCTCGTTACGATAAAATCTTATTGAGTTGTACACATTTTAGCTGTGGGCAGGATTCATGGGTCACGTGCGGTCCTTCTTGGTGTTTCAGGGCCGTTAATATTACAGGTGTTGCAGAGCCTTAACTCTCCCACAGTTTATACCTTGACCACGGTCAGTGACGGAGGCTCCTTCAACACTTTCTCTCGTACGGTGAGGTCAACTCAACGTGGCCTATACGTTACATACCCGCTCTAGATGCTCACGTGGCTTATTTTGGGTCAATAAGGCCGTTAAGGTCATGTGGTAACTACCATTGAAAGATGTCTCTAATCCATTCTTCAGGTGTTGAAGATAATCATAAGACCACATACACCCTCACTAGGTCTGTGGTCAGCGTTGATTCACAAACGAGTCTTCTCTGACGAAAGGACAAAGCTATGGTATAGATCTACACTATCTACAGCAGGTCAGGTCAGGTGGGAAGCATTGGAGCACAAGAGATGGTTATAGTAGGTAACTGAGGGCGTGTGACTGGAGCACGTGGTGGCACGTGCTGTTCAGGTTTGGGAGTGGAACGTGAAAAATTAGAATATAGCAAACTGCAAAAGGTGTATTGGTCCATATTAGAGAAATTCTGTTGACATAAATCCACTGTCGATTATGTTTATGATATCATCTGACATCTTCCTCCATTAGTGGATTAAACGTTTATGACGTCACCTGACATCTTCCTCTATCATGGGTTAAACATCTATATCACCTGACATCTTCCTCCATTGGTAGGTTGAACGTTTATGATATCACCTGACATCTTCCTTACTATAGTTTAAGTATTTCTTTTATTGATCTTAAAGTTCTCCGAGTAGAATGCATTATTCATGTGCTTTATTGGACTGAAGTCACTGGCACTCGTGTTCCCTTACTTCCATTTTCCAGTTCTATACTTTTCTGAAACCTTTCGTTACTTTGCACCACTCTAGGTTACTTTGCACCACTCTAGGTTACTTAGCACCACTCTAGGTTAATGTAGCTTGTCTGGTTTTCTAGCGTGTCTTCATATCGGATGATCTGAATGCACGGTGTAAATTATGTCGTCCCTCAAGGGAATTCATATCCAAGTCTGTAACAATAACGTGTCTGAATTTGTACCGCACCATCGATGTAGTGCCTGACTAATGCCAAGTATTGTTGTATTGTCTTAACGCTCTTATGAAACCAAGTACCTTAGTGTATTTACTTCGTGTGTTAATACCAAATCCTTCCTTATCCAGAAATTTCTACTTCCACATCTCTGATATCTAATGAACTTTAGCACTCATGTATCTCCTCACAACGGTACGGATTATATCAATGATTTTCCGTCATTTCCAAATTTACTGATGCTCCTGTCCCGTCCGTTAAAGTGTATATGATGATGAACAACTATGGTCCAAGGATCGAGTCTTAGGGCATTTCGTTTACTGCTGGATCCCACATCGTTGCTAACCCCAACAGTATGGTCCGTGCCATGGTCTCAGGAAGTTCTGTACCTCACCTCATATACCGGGAGGCGACGCTGCGCAAATTATCCTCTCGTCTTAACATTGCTGGATCGACGTGAACACCACACTAGAGTTCTAACCATTGCCAACTACATCAGAAGCATTAGAACAGAGAGATGAAGATTCTCATATATGAATATGTCTTTGTACAGTAATGCTGTAAATCATTCATCAGTTAATGACACTATTCTAGTTGAAAAAAATTTAGTTTCGATATTAACGGTCTAGGAAATTTTCCTGTAAGAGATGTTTAGTTACGAAAATGATATTATGAGGTTCGAGATCTATTCACTTTCTTGAAAACCTGTGTTTCATTATTTTTCCTCCGTGTTGCTGATGCAACAAGCGACATCACACATTTATCGAACTAGTTTTCACCACTGTAGCAACTATTTCACTGGGTTTAGCTGAATTATTTGGCGTTAATGGACTATCTGTAAATTGGTGTCGTAAATCTTGACGATATCTATGTTGATTTAATTTCTTCACTTTTTATAAGAGTATCAGTAAGTTGTAGGTGGTCTTCTTACCTTTTCCCGGTAGAACCTGAAGTAGAATATTTCTCTTAAAACATCGGCTTCAACGACTCAACTTATACACGACCAGTCTGGGGGAGGTGTGATTCTGGACGTTACTATGCCCCAACCTGAATCTCTAATCTCACAATTCCTTTTTGTTTTCCTCAAATCAATCTCTGTCTTTCCTGTTGATTCAACAGATTTCCAAAGTGAGATTCATCCTTTATCCTTTTACTATACGGTCCTTTTTCTGGCCTAAAATACCTTTAAAATTCATTTTGGTCATTGTCATTTGATTCAAGTTGTCTATTTGGTACAGGAAGTTTTGGAACTTTGTATAAAACATCTATGAACATGTTACAGTATGCTTCGAACGTAGGATGTATCCCAGAGGGATCAAAGTAGATTCCTCTCATCAGATACCTTAATCACGTTCAGTGTATATGAAAGGATCCAATTCCCTTCCAGATACTAAGTTAAGACTATAGTTTCTATGGGCAGTTCCTGTAGCAAACTGTTTTAAGAGTAATCTTGAATAACGTTTACACATTCTTAAGGTTTTGTGATGTTGAATAGATTTGTCCCGTAAAGTTAGAATCGTTTATGGAAAGAAATATGTATATTTACATAATGTCCTCCACAAGAAGGATTCGAACCCTGGCAACTCTGTGGGACAGAGCGGAGTGTGAAGCTCCCTGACACCATTATCCACAGTGTAAAAAAGATCAGTTCGATCACAAATGATTCAATCTCCTTCTTCGTATATACACCTGCCCAGTATTTTCCCGCTAGGCGCCGAGGAACCAGAACTAATAGTATTTCGATCAAGTTGTCAAACATGTGGACAGGGAGTCCCGTTGCCTCTTTGTATAGAACGAAGGCCGTTGTTTGTTTGTTTGTAAATGAATAGTGATTTGATTCTTATGTCCGCTGGCGGCTGAGTGATTATCACTCTCGTCTCTCACACAAAGGATTCGAATCCTCTGATGTTATATCTAAGCTGGCTAATACGTGTTCTACATTTTCCACACACGTACCCTGGAATCTTGTTTGTTTTTCGCACCATATTTTATCTGTCTTCATGAAACAGTGACATGTCAGTGCTCTGTACAGCAAACGGACATTCAAGTAAGTAAACTTACGTTGTATAAAATGTATCTAACTGGTTTGATGGAATCCAGCCTGACTCCTGTCACTGTCCAGATCAATTTGCTTCTCCACGAGTGTTCCTCATTACGTCATAACAAAATCAACCACCACTTCTTCCAAACCTCACCACTTGTGGAGGTTCACATCCATCTTCACCTTGTACATCCTTTGATAATGAGTCAGTCAACTGCCTGCCACTCACAGTTTGCTATCTCAATATCAGTTCTTCCGCTTTTACTAAAATTGATTCTCAGATAAACTGTCACCTCTTATTTCTCTTCTTACACAGAATGTCATCACTATCGTCTCCTTGTTCTCAGTCATGTACCTACATCATTGTTCTCTCTTCTTCGTCCAGTTGTCTATTTCTCATGTCCATTAATTTACGGTTAATAAACTATTCCGCTATAATGTCCACCTTCATCTTAGCACCTTTGGCTTTGTTCAGACGATTGGTTACCTGAGGTTTAAGACTATCAACTGCTGAGGTCATTCAGACCGTCAGCGTCAGTTCATAACGATCGTTCATTATAATTCAGATGCTAACGAGGACCACAGGAGAGAGAGAGAGGAGGTGCACAGCTGGAGGTTGTGAGAAAAGAAGGATACAAATTTTCTTTTTTAAGGATCCTGATAGATGAACCAGAACGTGTGTTGGTAGTAATACGTTGTACCTGATGGAGAAAATAAGAGGCAATTGTAGAAAAATTTTGGGCTAGCGTAGGCTACGTAAAGGTGTGTGTCAAAGACGTCTCGAACACTTTTGACCATTGTTCAACATTATTACAAGACCATATATGTTTTCGCAGAAGATACGGCCCTTCTCCTAACCTGAGCAATCGTACAAGATCAAGAAAATAATTTGGTGATAAAGATTTCGCATCTGATTTTATTTCTTCTTACTTCAAGGACATTCTCAAGGCAGGCCGGTAGTCTGAGACCCTGTCACAGTTAAGGCTTAGGTAAGAGGCTGATCTTTTCTTGGAATCCTCCCTCGTCACCCCATACATCAGGAGCCATTACGGTAGGGCGTCCTCGCTCAGTCCCGCCTCTCTCCGTCTTCACCTATAGCTAACTCCTCCCCTTTCCTCCCCTCCCCCCACATACACACACACACACGCACACACACACACACATACACACACACACACACGCGTGATAGCAGGGGGTCCTAATGTCAGAATCGATTCTGTTGAAAAAGTGATTAATCTTTTATGCTATTCGCCCACAAATCTCCCAAGATGAAAGTGAAATAGTTCGACGTGTTTCTGAGAATCTTTGATCACCTGACACACCTTTATGTAGACTGATCAATATCAATTCTTCTTTGTTTTATACTTTCTACATAAGATGTTACTACCGTCACATGTTCATCCATCATCGATCAGGACATGCAAAGAAAATTATGTATCAATTATTTTTTTTCCAGTAATACTAACCTTTGGACCACTATGTATGAGGAAGGTGTTGGACACATTTCATAATCAACACCCGAGGCATGCGAAGCGTCGGGGTATACCATGGAAAGTTTTGTGGGGCCTGGATGTGGAAAAGGAGCTGTGGTTTCGGTGCATTATACATGACAGCTAGAGACTGAGTGTGAACGAATGTGGCCTTTTGTATTTGTTTTCCTGTCTCTCCCTTGCTGTAGCAGGAGATAGTGATGCTGTTTTCCTGTGGGGTGGGGTAGCGCCAGGGAGGGATGAAGGCAAGCAAGGATGAATACATACATATGTATGTAAGTAATGTCTGCATATGTGTATGTATATGCATGTATATGTTGTTAAGTATATATATATATATATATATATATATATATATATATATATATATATATATATATATATATATATAGTTTGAAAGAAAAGAATATATATAATATATATATATATATATATATATATATATATATATATATTTATATATATATATATATATATATATATATATATATATATATATATATATATATATATATATATATATATATTTTCTTCTTCTTTTCTTTTAAACTATTCGCCATTTCCCGCGTTAAGAACAGAGGACTGGGCCTTTAAGGGAATATCCTCACCTGGCCCCCTTCTCTGTTCCTTCTTTTGGAAAATTAAAAAAAATGAGAGGGGAGGATTTCCAGTCCCCCGCTCCCTCCCCTTTTAGTCGCCTTCTACGACACGCAGGGAATACGTGGGAAGTATTCTTAAACCCCTATCCCCAGGGATAATATATATATATATATATATATATATATATATATATATATATATATATATATATATATATATATATATATATATATATATATATAAGAAAGTTAAGAGTAAATGTGAATAAGAGCAAGGTTATTAGGTACAGTAGGGTTGAGGGTCAAGTCAATTGGGAGGTGAGTTTGAATGGAGAAAAACTGGAGGAAGTGAAGTGTTTTTAGATATCTGGGAGTGGATCTGGCAGCGGATGGAACCATGGAAGCGGAAGTGGATCATAGGGTGGGGGAGGGGGGCGAAAATTCTGGGGGCCTTGAAGAATGTTTGGAAGTCGAGAACATTATCTCGGAAAGCAAAAATGGGTATGTTTGAAGGAATAGTGGTTCCAACAATGTTGTATGGTTGCGAGGCGTGGGCTATGGATAGAGTTGTGCGCAGGAGGATGGATGTGCTGGAAATGAGATGTTTGAGGACAATGTGTGGTGTGAGGTGGTTTGATCGAGTGAGTAACGTAAGGGTAAGAGAGATGTGTGGAAATAAAAAGAGCGTGGTTGAGAGAGCAGAGGAGGGTGTTTTGAAGTGGTTTGGGCACATGGAGAGAATGAGTGAGGAAAGATTGACCAAGAGGATATATGTGTCGGAGGTGGAGGGAACGAGGAGAAGAGGGAGACCAAATTGGAGGTGGAAAGATGGAGTGAAAAAGATTTTGTGTGATCGGGGCCTGAACATGCAGGAGGGTGAAAGGAGGGCAAGGAATAGAGTGAATTGGAGCGATGTGGTATACCGGGGTTGACGTGCTGTCAGTGGATTGAATCAAGGCATGTGAAGCGTCTGGGGAAAACCATGGAAAGCTGTGTAGGTATGTATATTTGCGTGTGTGGACGTATGTATATACATGTGTATGGGGGGGGGGGGGCCATTTCTTTCGTCTGTTTCCTTGCGCTACCTCGCAAACGCGGGAGACAGCGACAAAGTATAAAAAAAAGAAAAAAAAAAAATATATATATATATATATATATATATATATATATATATATATATATATATATATATATATATACATATATGCGTATGTGGGCGTTTATGTATATCTATATGTGTATATGAGTGGACGGGCCATTCTTCGTCTGTTTCCTGGCGCTACCTTGCTAACGCGGAAAATAGCAATAAAAAATGAAAAAGAAAACATTTTCTTTCACACATGTTTCTTTAAAGGCCATACCATAATGAGCATTAAGGATTTTTTTATTTTGGCTTTTTCTGATTTCCTAACACAGGTTCGTTATTCTTCAGAAAGCTGAAACAGTATTTTCTAAAAGCCATTTTCACTGTTTATAGAATTTACACCATAAGCTTTCGTCCTCCCTCGGGCATCAACAGACCAAACATATAAATTAACAAAATCTTGATCCCTTACACAACACGATGTCCGCCCAGAGAAGGCAACTATGATCCTGGAGACAGATGTGAACCTGCCAGACGTCCCTGACGACTGTAGGTGCTGCATCCGCACCTCCTCCGAGCAACGCGCATGTGCAGTATGCAAAAGACCCGACACCCGCACCTTTGTCCACTACCTTATTAGACGTCCCCACACACACAACGCTTCCGTGACGCCTGCTGGACCACTACTCCACGACCCCCCTGGTGATGACCCTCCTCATAATGGCCAGATATTATGTAAACAATATTGATGAAGTGTTGAAGAATGTGCTTCCTTCCTCAGGCTTTAGTAAGCCCCATTGTTACATTGTTATATGTACTTGTGACACTTGCCAGATGCTTCTGGTTGTATTGTACAGGGGTACCTAGTGACAGCACAAGGATCCCGTTCCTCTATCAAGGAATAAAGTATAGAAATTGAATTGAACTATTGCTGTAGGGCATCGGATCTCACGTGTGTGGTCGACCTCATAAGACCTTCCCTGCGGCGCTTTTTGAGGGTTGGAGGAGCCTAGTTCTCTCAGGCTTCTGACTTGGCCCGTCTGCTGGTTATTCAGTTAGGGAGAAAAAGCTTCTGTTGTTTGTGATTTTTAGTGACTGCTTCAGTGGTTGAGAATTTTCGTGTTATCCACCAATTGCTGTTGTGTAAGAGTAGATGCATAACCCTCTTCCATGTGGTGTGTGGACACTCCATCCTGCATTGTAAGTCTGCTACTCAAAGACGTAGTGGTCGTTCCAATATAGCTATTAGAACGAAGACCACAGCCTTCGTGAGGACAATCAAAATCGTAAACTGTATTGATGGCCTTCAAATAGGTTTGTACCAAGTCACATTATGTTCCATTATGTAGTTCCATCACACGTTGGGACTCTTGTATTAGCTAACAAGACTTACTTTATCTTTGGGTCGCTGCTGTGTACATACTTGTGACATCTGGTTTCTGGATAATACCTTAAACGTATGATTCTGTTGGACATTTAGTTGGGGGTTTGAGGAGATTAAGACCTTGTGAAGTTCATGGTCAAAATCTTTGAGTATCCATTATCTCTTAACAGCTGTATAATCCTTGATATTCTAAATCTGAACAAGTCCATGATGAACTATACTTGTATGTATGGCGTATATATGATATGATTACACTCATTTTGTATCGCTGAGGCTACTCACTGTCAGCTTTCATGCACCTCCCTAGGTATTTTTCTTGTTTAGAGAATGTTGGTGTATTGGCCATTTTATGATTAACCTAATATGTCTAGAAAGGGAGTATCAACATTCAGACTGCGTTCGCAGGGGAACTGAACCGTATCCCATACTTTGCTGCAGACGTCGCTAATGTTGTTCATAGCGCACAAAAACATAAATGTCAACATATACCTGGGGTACGTGGAAGGGCACAAAGCTTCGTTCTAGACGTCTGTATTTTCTACTTCACACACGTAAAATGAACTGGATTTGGCTCCAATTATCAGCGGACACCGCAGGGAGGGTCTTGTGTGGCTGACCCCACACGTGGAACCCGATGACCGACAGCCCTGAGCTACTCCTTCCATCACACAGCACAGCTCACTGCCTGGGCTGCTGCACGGTGCTTCCCTAGTGCATGCTCTATGATGATTTGCTAAAATGAGACGGGAGGATATCCAGCACGTACAAGTATTAGCGGGATCCATGAAAGTTGAAGTGGAAGGTGTAATGATGAAAGACAAACCTCAGCGAGGAATACTAGATTCTTAACGTTTCACAACAAGAGCATCCTCAAGTAAAAGATGAAAGAAAGATTAAAAAACAAGCTCGACGTATACTGCCACCTGACTGGTGGGCTGTCTTAACCAGCCCTTCTCCTTAATTGGTTCTTAGTTGTCCGTCCCACCTCCTTAGCGTCCGTCACATGTTCCCTCTGGTGGACGTATGTGTGGAGTTAATCTTTAAATTTTTCGTTTTTTATGAGGAACCTCATGTTGTGAAATGTTCAAGGATATAGTGCTCCATACTTAGTCTTGTGTTTCATCATTCCACCTATCACATTTACACACACACACACACACACACACATATATATATATTTATTCATTTATTTTGCTTTGTCGCTGTCTCCCGCGTTAGCGAGGTAGCGCAAGGAAACAGACGAAAGAATGGCCCAACCCACCCACATACACATGTATATAGATACACGTCCACACACGCAAATAGACATACCTATACATCTCAACGTATACATTTATATACACACTCAGAAATATACATATATACATATGTACATAATTCATACTGTCTGCCTTTATTCATTCCCATCGCCACCCCGCCACACATGAAATAACAACCCCCTCTCCCCTCATGTGCGCGAGGTAGCGCTGGGAAAAGACAACAAAGGCCACATTCGTTCCCACTCAGTCTCTAGCTGTCATGTAATAATGCACCGAAACCACGGCTCCCTTTCCACATCCAGGTCCCACAGAACTTTCCATGGTTTACCCCAGACGCTTCACATGCCCTGGTTCAATCAATTGACTGCACTTCGACCCCAGTATACCACATCGTTCCAATTCGCTCTATTCCTTGCACGCCTTTCACCCTTCTGCATGTTCAGGCCCCGATCACTCAAAATCTTTTTCACTTCATCTTTCCACCTCCAATTTGGTCTCCCACTTCTCCTCGTTCTCTCCACCTCTGACACATATATCCTCTTGGTCAATCTTTCCTCACTCATTCTCTCCATGTGACCAAACCATTTCAAAACACCCTCTTCTGCTCTCTCAACCACTTTCTTTTTATTACCACACATCTCTCTTACCCTTACATTACTTACTCGATCAAACCACCTCACACCACATATTGTCCTCAAACATCTCATTTCCAGCACATCCACCCTCCTCTGCACAACTCTACCTATAGCCCACGCCTCGCAACCATACAATATTGTTGGAACCACTATTCCTTCAAACATACCTATTTTTGCTTTCCGAGATAATGTTCTCGACTTCCACACATTCTTCAACGCTCCCAGAATTTTCGCCCCCTCCCCCACCCTATGATTAACTTCCGCTTCCATGGTTCCATCCGCTGCCAGATCCACTCCCAGATATCTAAAACACTTCACTTCCTCCAGTTTTTCTCCATTCAAACTTACCTCCCAATTGACTTGACCCTCAACCCTACTGTACCTAATAAACTTGCTCTTATTCACATTTGCTCTCAGCTTTGTTTACTCCTTCTTTGTTGCGTCTTTATCCATTTCATCACAAAGAAAATCAAGCCGATTTGTCGGATAGGAACGACTACGTCAGAAACCATGTTGTAAATACTTAGTCAAATGTGTTCCTCTCATGTTACCACGAGGCTGCCAGACGACAAAATAACTGGGTGATAAATTCAGGCAAGCAATGATCACACTGACAAACTATCCAAACCTTGGGAACTTTCCTGTACGTCACTTCATGAAAGTTTCTTGTGTTGTTCTCGAGGAAAACGTTTGTATGAGGAGCTGACGTTACTCTTCCTATCTTCCCATTCCATGGTGACCATCTTGACCATCTTGGTCATTAGGTTACAATATATCAATAAGTTATGATAATGATATCAATGATATTAATGATAACAGTAATGACAGTCTATCAGTGTCGATGGTAAATGTATATAACATAAACAGTTTGTTCTCACTCTCACATTTCTCATTCATTTACAGAGTCTTTTCGTATCTGTCTTGTGACTTATTATTTAAAACCCACAACTGCTTTTGTTTAACACTTAGAATACATAATTACGAATAGATAATTACACACACACACACACACACACACACACACACACACACACACACACAGGCATCAATGATGCAGTGGTTAGCGTTACTGACCATGAGTCAACACAAGCCATCCCAAAGCAGGACCCGCATGAGTTCGAATCCTGCACCTAACAGTCGGCTTACATTCAACCCAGGTGTTCATCCTCCCCTTGGGGCTGGTAGATAAACGAGTATCTGGCTTGGGATGGTGTATGTGTGTGTGTGTGTGTGTGTGTGTGTGTATACAAACATACGTAGGAGTGTGTATGCACATGGAGGACATATAGAAGGTTAAGAAACAAGACAACACCAGTGTATAATTCTCTCCCCGTAAAACACACACACACACACACACGCACACACACACACACACACACGCACGCACGCACACACACACACACACACACACACACACACACACACACACACACACACACACACACACCTAAAGAATCATAGAGAGGTAACGGAGGACAGCAAAGGTGGCACCAGAATTCATAGATATGAGTTACTGGGAAAGGTTAAAGGTTATTTATATTTGCCCAATATGAAAGAGAGAAGGGAGGGTGACCTGATCACATCTTTTAAGTTTTTGAACCAGATTGATAACGTAGACAGTGAACAGTTCTTCGAAAGCGTAGGGATAAATCATGCAGAAGACGTGGTATGAAATGAAACAAGAAACTTGTTAAGAAAGATGTAAAGAAGTACTTACATGGT
This sequence comes from Panulirus ornatus, assembly GCF_036320965.1. NCBI lineage: Eukaryota > Metazoa > Arthropoda > Malacostraca > Decapoda > Palinuridae > Panulirus > Panulirus ornatus. The sequence continues at coordinate 40,695,064 of NC_092227.1, forward strand.
GTGAGAGTGATAGATACATGGGATAAACTGAACGACAGAGTAAATAAAGATAACACGCAAGTGAAAATGATGTATGTCATTAAAGCAGGTTGAAGAGACGTGGCCCACGAGTATAATCTTCCCTATGTACAGTGCAGAGACGGGACCCACGAGTATAATCTTCCCCCATGTACAGTGCAGAGACGGGGCCCACCAGTATAATCTTCCCCCATGTACAGTGCAGAGACGGGGCCCACCAATATAATCTTCCTCCATGTACAATGCAGAGACGTGGCCCACGAGTATAATCTTCCCCCATGTACAGCGCAGAGACGGGGCCCACCAATATAATCTTCCTCCATGTACAATGCAGAGACGTGGCCCACGAGTATAATCTTCCCCCATGTACAGCGCAGAGACGTGGCCCACCAGTATAATCTTTCCCCATGTACAGTGCAGAGACGGGGCCCGCGAGAATAATCTTCCCCCATGTACAGTGCAGAGACGTGGCCCACCAGTATTATCTTCCCCCATGTACAGTGCAGAGACGGGGCCCGCGAGTATAATCTTCCCCCATGTACAGTGCAGAGACGGGGCCACCAGTATTATCTTCCCCCATGTACAGTGCAAAAACGTAATTACACTCAGGTCAGCCAGGGCGCTGCAGGCGGCCTACAGGCAATCCCAGATGTTCGTTCTTCCCTCGGGGCTGGTCGGTAAGTAGGGACCTGGCTGAGGGTTGTTGTTGTTGTAGTGGTGGTGTGTGTGTGTGTGTGTGTGTGTGTGTGTTTACATAAGAGGAAAGACATGCTTTATATATACAAGGCCAAGAGATGCGACAACACGTTCTTAAAAGTTCCTCCTTGTAAAATGCAAATGCTGATAACAAATTGCACACACACACACACACACACACACACACAGCGATAATTGCAGGCCTGACGCAAAATGTAATTGTCTATCTTTTGAAGGTAATCATTCTAGACACGCAAAAAGTTGTCATCTTTTTTTCTTACCTGTGATATTAGTTCATTAGTAACAGAGTATTTTTTATGTGGCCATTACAAAAACACTTCCATTAGTTAGTGGGTTTAAAAAAGACCTTGTTTAACTTCTACTGGCCGTAGACTTCTGTTGACGATACCATTAGAATCTACACAGATTGAGACACAACCATATCACATCACCTTTGTGTTGATGTTATAGTTAATCAGACCAGACGTGATCATAACATGTTCAGTTAATCACATTTATCGCCTCACACACACACACACACACACACACACACACACACACACACATCAACGTCACCACAGAACCCTGCTGACAGGACCCGAGGAGCTGCAGATTTGGTTCTTAGTGAAGATCATGTATGACTCATCTATTCCTGGTGATAACTAGGGGTCAAGATCTTAACTTCAACTGTTGAAGGTATTTAAGGAACATAGGTTTAACCTCTGACCATATATAAACAGGGGCCAACACCTGTGATTTTGTCAATATAAGGCTAATTGTGACGTGTGTCTTGTCAGATGTTGGTGCTGGCGCTGCTAAGCACAGCGAGCTGCAGCCACATGTACTACTACACATGGAACCTGCAAGACGACCTTCATCCTACCTACAGGTAAGCAGCTGACACACTGCCTCTCACGGCTCCCTCACCAGCCATCTGCTCTCAGGCAGTTCTCTTGTTTGCTTACCATAAGCCATACACTTGTGTTAGCTGTAATACCATTAGAATCTATACTATGTCAAACATAACTGTATACCACATCTTTGTCGCGATGTTATAAGACTTACAAATTAACTTGTAACGAAAATATTCATGTTATATCACATTTAAGTAATCATTCTGCTTACCAGTTTACAAATATTATCTCATGTTACATCTGTAATGAAAACATTTATACAACACGTCAGTAATCTTGCTCACTTCACGTCCAGTACTGGCTGGCTCACAGGGAGACGAGAGTCTGGCAGTAAATGATTATGGTGTGAAGGTTAGAGGGTTAATGGCTGGGTTGTGAATGTCTTGTGGGCTGTAGCTCGTAGGTAAGGCCGGTTATAATGATGACCTGTTACCAAGTGTGGTGGGCCACATACGTGGTGAGGGTGTACGCCATCCTTGAATTAATCCTTTTCACCTGAAGGTGTGCATGATTTCTCGCTTGGTGGATCTATCTTGACGTTGATGGCTGGAATGATCCTAGCAGTTGGTAGGCTTAAGCTCAAGCAGCCGACCAACCCTGAACGTGATCTTGTAAACATGATGTTCATTTTGTGTACACCGAATGTATCTTCACATTTCCGTACTTATATGTGCACAGTATGTGCGACTATGAGCTGTGTAATTTCTGACTGATCCTTGTACGAGTGTAACGTGTGTAAGTTTGTGTTTGCCAGTCCCTCTGTGTGTGTGTGTGTGTGTGTGTGTGTGTGTGTGTGTGTGTGTGTGTGTTACGGGGAGAGAGCTTGAATTATTGTTGCCCCGTCTCTTAACATTGTAGATATGTACCTTATCCTTACACATATGTATGTATGCACACAAGCACACCGCAGCTGGGGGAGGATAAATGCATGGGTTTGGGTAGACTGACTGCCATGCCCAGGCCTCGAACCCAAGCGGTCCGACCCCGGGCTGGCCCGTGCTGCCTCATGGCCAGTAACGTTAATCACTACACCAAGGATTGGCCTGGGCGTTAGGCTACATGGCTGCCACACAGATGGATCGGAGTTCGATTCTCCGGATGTAGCGAAAAACACCAGAGTGTGTTTGAGGGAGCAGAAGAGGGTGTGTTAAAATGGTTTGGACATATGCAGAAAATGAGCGAGAAAAGATTAACAAAGAGGATATATATGTCAGAGGTGGAGGGAACAAGAAGTAGGAGACCAAATTGGAGGTGGAAGAATGGTGTGAAAAAGATTTTGAGCGATAGGGGGCCTGAACATGCTGGAGGGTGAAAGGCGTGCAAGGAATAGAATGAATTGGAACAATGTAGTATACCGGGGTCGACGTGCTATCAATGGACTGAACCAGGGCATGTGAAACGTCTGGAGTAAACCATGGAAAGGTGTGTTGAGCCTGGATGTGGATAGGGAGTTGTGGTTTAGGTGCATTACACATGACAATTAGAGACTGAGTGTGAACGAATGTGGCCTTTTTGTCCGTTTTCCTGCGCTACCTCGTTGACGCAAGGGGTGGCGATGCTATTTCCTGTGAAGTGGGATGGGAACAGGAATGGATGAAGGCAAGCAAGTATGAATATGTACATGTGTGTGTATATATATATATATATATATATATATATATATATATATATATATATATATATATATATATATTTTTTTTTTTTTTTTTTTTTTTTTTTTGCTTTGTCGCTGTCTCTCGCGTTTGCGAGGTAGCGCAATGAAACAGACGAAAGAAATGGCCCAACCCACCCCCATACACATGTATACACATACGTCCACACACGCAAATATACATACCTACACAGCTTTCCATGGTTTACCCCAGACGCTTCACATGCCTTGATTCAATCCACTGACAGCACGTCAACCCCGGTATACCACATCGCTCCAATTTACTCTATTCCTTGCCCTCCTTTCACCCTCCTGCATGTTCAGGCCCCGATCACACAAAATCTTTTTCACTCCATCTTTCCACCTCCAATTTGGTCTCCTCTTCTCCTCGTTCCCTCCACCTCCGACACATATATTCTCTTGGTCAATCTTTCCTCACTCATTCTCTCCATGTGCCCGAACCATTTCAAAACACCCTCTTCTGCTCTCTCAACCACGCTCTTTTTATTTCCACACATCTCTCTTACCCTTACGTTACTTACTCGATTAAACCACCTCACACCACACATTGTCCTCAAACATCTCATTTCCAGCACATCCATCCTCCTGCGCACAACTCTATCCATAGCCCACGCCTCGCAACCATACAACATTGTTGGAACCACTATTCCTTCAAACATACCCATTTTTGCTTTCCGAGATAATGTTCTCGACTTCCACACATTCTTCAAGGCTCCCAGAATTTTCGCCCCCTCCCCCACCCTATGATCCACTTCCGCTTCCATGGTTCCATCCGCTGCCAGATCCACTCCCAGATATCTAAAACACTTTACTTCCTCCAGTTTTGCTCCATTCAAACTCACCTCCCAATTGACTTGACCCTCAACCCTACTGTACCTAATTACCTTGCTCTTATTCACATTTACTCTTAACTTTCTTCTTTCACACACTTTACCAAACTCAGTCACCAGCTCCTGCAGTTTCTCACCAGAATCAGCCACCAGCGCTGTATCATCAGCGAACAACAACTGAGTCAGTTCCCAAGCCCTTTTATCCACAACAGACTGCATACTTGCCCCTCTCTCCAAAACTCTTGCATTCACCTCCCTAATAACCCCATCCATAAACAAATTAAACAACCATGCAGACATCACGCACCCCTGCCGCAAATCGACATTCACTAAGAACCAATCACTTTCCTCTCTTCCTACTCGTGCACATGCATATGTATACATTTCAAAGTATACATACATACACATATATAGACATATTCATATATACACATACATATTCATACTTGCTGCCTTCATCCATTCCCATCGCCTCCCTGCTACCCATGAAATAACATCCCTCCTTCCCCCTCCAGCGAGGTAGCGCCAGGAAAAGACAAAAAGGTCAAATTCGTTCACACTCAGTCACTAATTGTCATGTGTAATGAACCTAAACCAAAACTCTCTATTCACATCCAGGCCTCACACACATTTCCATGGTTCACCCAAGACGTTTCACATGCCCTAGTTTAGTCCTCCCACATGATTTCCCAGGAATACTTAACAAACTTATACCTCTGTAATCTGAACACTCACCTTTATCCCCTTTGCCTTTATACAGTGGTACTATGCATACGTTTCGCCAATCTTCAGGCACTTCACCATCAGCCATAAATACAATGAATATCCTTACCAACCAGTCAACAACAAAGTCACCCCTTTTTTAATAGATTCCACTGCAATATCATCCAAACCCGCCACCTTGCCGACTTTCATCTTCCGCAAAGCTTTCAATACGTCTTATATGTTTACCAAATCATTCTCCCTGACCCCTCTCACTTCGCATACCATCTCGAACAAAACACCCTATATCTGCCACTCTATCATCTAGCACATTCAACAAACCTTCAAAGCACTCACTCCATCTCCTTCTCATATCACCACTACTTGTTATTACCTCTCCAGTAACCCCCTTCACCGATGTTCCCATTTGTTTTCTTGTCTTATGCACTATATTTACCTCCTTCCAGAACATCTTTTTATTCTCCATAAAATTTAATGATGTTGTCTCACCCCAACTCTCATTTACCCTCTTCTTCATCTCTTGTACCTTATATATATATTTTTTTCATATTATTAGCCATTTCCCGCATTAGCGAGGTAGCGTTAAGAATAGAGGACTGGGCCTTTGAGGCAATATCCTCACCTGGCCCCCTTTTCTGTTCCCTCTTTTGGAAAATTAAAAAAAAAATGAGAGCGGAGGATTTCCAGCCCCCCGCTCCCTTCCCTTTTAGTCGCCTTCTACGACACGCAGAGAATACGTGGGAAGTATTCTTTCTCCCCTATATATATTCCTATGAGTCCACGGGGAAAATGAAACACGAAAAGTTCCCAAGTGCACTTTCGTGTAATAATCACATTATCAGGGGAGACACAAGAGAGAAATATAAGTCTGTTGATATACATCGAAGAGACGAAGCTAGGACGCTACTTGGTAAACATGTGATTGTCCAAAACATACAACGAGCGTTCATAAACTTATCATTTTACAAATCTTATCAACAATAAAGTTATCTAATTTGTAGACCATCACTAATATTAAGATTATAATTCTTTGTGTATTTAATAATAGAAGATTCAATGATATTTCTCTTGGTAATAGAGTTAGAGTTAACAACTGAGATGGCGTTACTCCAGTCAATACAATGATCATAGTTTTTGACATGATTGAACAAGGCATTTGATTCTTGTCCTGTTCTTATACTATATTTATGTTGCTTAAGTCTAACAGAAAGATCCTTACCAGTCTGACCAACATAGAATTTATCACAGTTTTCACAAGGAACTTTATAGATGCAACCAAGAGAATTTTCTGGTGAATTCCTGATTAAGATATTCTTTATAGAATTATTGTTGCTAAAGGCAACATTTGCATTAATGGATTTAAGCAACATGGGAAGCAAAGTGAAATTATCATTAAAAGGGAGAACTAAAAGATTCTTGGTGTTCATGGGAGGTTTGGGCTCAACTCTATAAAATGATTTCTTTGCTAACTTAAGGGATTTATCAATGAAAGATCTAGGGTACTTTAACTTAGTTCCAATAGAATATATCTTCTCAAACTCATCATCAATAAACTCTGGACTGCAAATACGTAATGCCCTTAGGAACATAGATTCAAATGATGATAATTTAACTCTGTCATGTTGAGATGAGTAATAATGGATATATGAGCATACATTGGTGGGTTTTCTGTATATGCTAAACTTAAACTTGTTTCCTTGTCTATGGATCATGCAGTCTAAAAATGGTGACATACCATTATTTTCATTTTCTTCAGTAAATTTGATGGAAGGTACTAAATTGTTAAGTAAGGGGAGAAATATTTGTAAATTTTCATTTGTTGGCCAAACACAAAGAACATCATCTACATACCTAAACCAAATTGCATTAGAAGGTAAGATATCTTTTAGTAATTTTGTTTCAAAAATTTCCATTTAAAGATTACTTAGTACAGGTGAAAGAGGGTTACCCATTGCCATACCAAATTTTTGAGCATAATAATCTCCATTAAATTGAAATACACAGTCTTTTATACACAATTTTATCAGTTCAATGAAATTAGACTTTGAAACAGGTAAATGAATATCATCCATGACATCAAATAAATATTCTAAAAGATCATCAACTGGAACTTTAGTGAAAAGTGAGGAAACATCAAAGCTAACTAGTTTGAAATCAAAATTAATATTGATATTGTTTAGCTTGTTGACTAAATTTACATTGTTCATGATATTAGAATTTGATACCTTACCCACTAAAGGGCTTAATAAGGAAACTAACCATTTTGATAATCTATATGTGATGGAGCCTACTGAACTCACTATAGGTCTTGCTGGAAAATTTTGTTTATGTGTTTTGATAAGTTCATACATATATGGCAATGAAGGGGACAAAGATGACAAATTTTTGATAAGAGAAATGTTACCTTTCAACAACAACTTCATTTCTTTATTGAAGTGAGAATTAACTGCTTCTAAGGGATTTTTACTAAGTTTGGAATATGTTGTGTTATCATTTAGAAGATCATTCATTTTACATAAATAGTTACTTTTGTCTAAAATCACAACAGTGTTAGCCTTATTTGCTTTAGTAATATGTATATCCTTGTCTTTTTTTAAGGTGTTAATAGCTCTTATGAATCTTTTAGGGCAATTAGCTTCCACTGGTTTTGACAAACTGGCATACACTAAACCCTTGCAAATATTAATATCATCATTACTTAAATTAATGTATTTTTCTAAATTACAAAAAGACTTTGTGACATCATCACAGCTGGCTTCTCTGTTAGAGCACACAAAACTTAAACTATAGCCTAATGCACACAAGAAATCTTTATCTAGTTGTTTATTAGACAGGTTTACCACAAAAGATGGGTTTGTGTTCTTGGTCCAGTCGCTGTTTTCAATAAGATGGTCCAACTTACAATTTAGTGACACTTGTAGCCCATTGCGTTCTTTCCTTAATTTATCATAGCAATAGTCCAACACCCGGTTCTTCCAGTGTGTCGGTATTGTCATTTGAAAGGCACGTTTCTTCTCTCCTGAAATGCGAAAAGCCTCCTCCATTTCAAGTTTCTTTAATTCAATATTTTTCTTTAAAATAATATTTTGAAATTGGTCAAATGGTCGACCAGACAGCTGCAACAAACGTTGAGGTAGGACAGATCTTGGCATCACTTGTTCATCAAGGCATTTCCTAAGGAATTCAAATCGTAACTTCAGTTGGTGAACCTTGATTAGCGATTTGGAGAAAGCAGTAACGAAAGGGGAAAGTCCAGGACAGCTTGTACAGAAGTAATAGAAGAACCGTGTGGAATCCATGTTGGAAAGGATCACAATTTTGCGCGTGATCAAGATATTCATATGAGTCCACGGGGAAAATGAAACACGAAAAGTTCCCAAGTGCACTTTCGTGTAATAATCACATTATCAGGGGAGACACAAGAGAGAAATATAACAGTCAGTTGATATACATCGAAGAGACGAAGCTAGGACGCCACTTGGTAGACATATGATTGTCCAAAACATACAACGAGCGTTCATAAACTTATCATTTTACAAATCTTATCAACAATAAAGTTATCTAATTTGTACAGACCATCACTAATATTAAGATTACAATTCTTTGTGTATTTAATAATAGAAGATTCAATGATATTTCTCTTGGTAATAGAGTTAACAACTGAGATGGCGTTGCGCCAGTCAATACAATGATCATATATATATATGTATATGTATATATATATATATATATATATATATATATATATATATATATATATATATATATATATATATATATATATATATATATATATATATATATATATATATATATATATATATGCGGCAGGGGTGTGTGATGTCTCCATGGTTGTTTAATTTGTTTATGGATGGGGTTGTTAGGGACGTGAATGCAAGAGTTTTGGAAAGAGGGGCAAGTATGAAGTCTGTTGTGGATGAGAGAGCTTGGGAAGTGAGTCAGTTGTTGTTCGCTGATGATACAGCGCTGGTGGCTGATTCATGTGAGAAACTGCAGAAGCTGGTGACTGAGTTTGGTAAAGTGTGTGAAAGAAGAAAGTTAAGAGTAAATGTGAATAAGAGCAAGGTAATTAGTTACAGTAGGGTTGAGGGTCAAGTCAATTGGGAGGTAAGTTTGAATGGAGAAAAACTGGAGGAATTAAAGTGTTTTAGATATCTGGGAGTGGATCTGGCAGCGGATGGAACCATGGAAGCGGAAGTGGATCATAGGGTGGGGGAGGGGGCGAAAATCCTGGGAGCCTTGAAGAATGTGTGGAAGTCGAGAACATTATCTCGGAAAGCAAAAATGGGTATGTTTGAAGGAATAGTGGTTCCAACAATGTTGTATGGTTGCGAGGCGTGGGCTATGGATAGAGTTGTGCGCAGGAGGATGGATGTGCTGGAAATGAGATGTTTGAGGACAATGTGTGGTGTGAGGTGGTTTGATCGAGTAAGTAACGTAAGGGTAAGAGAGATGTGTGGAAATAAAAAGAGCGTGGTTGAGAGAGCAGAAGAGGGTGTTTTGAAATGGTTTGGGCACATGGAGAGAATGAGTGAGGAAAGATTGACCAAGAGGATATATGTGTCGGAGGTGGAGGGAACGAGAAGTGGGAGACCAAATTGGAGGTGGAAAGATGGAGTGAAAAAGATTTTGCGTGATCGGGGCCTGAACATGCAGGATGGTGAAAGGAGGGCAAGGAATAGAGTGAATTGGATCGATGTGGTATACCGGGGTTGACGTGCTGTCAGTGGATTGAATCAGGGCATGTGAAGCGTCTGGGGTAAACCATGGAAAGCTGTGTAGGTATGTATATTTGCGTGTGTGGACGTATGTATATACATGTGTATGGGGGTGGGTTGGGCCATTTCTTTCGTCTGCTTCCTTTTTTTTTTTTTTTCCAAAAGAAGGAACAGAGAAGACGTCCAGGTGAGGATATTCCCTCAAAGGCCCAGTCCTCTGTTCTTAACGCTACCTCGCTATCGCGGGAAATAGTGAATAGTATGAAAAAAAAAAAAAAAAATATATATATATATATATATATATATATATATATATATATATATATATATATATATATATATATATATTTCAATTTTCCAAAAGAAGGAACAGAGAAGGGGGCCAGGTGAGGATATTCCCTCAAAGGCCCAGTCCTTTGTTCTTAACGCTCCCTCGCTGACGCGGAAAATGGCGAATAGTATGAAAGAAAAGATATATATATATATATATATATATATATATATATATATATATATATATATATATATATATATATATATATATACACGTTATAATGTATAGGTATGTATATGTGCGTGTGTGGACGTGTATGTATATGCACCTGTATGTGGTTGGGTTGGGCCATTCTTTAGTCTGTTTCTTTGCTACTTCGCTAACGCGGGAGACAGTGACAAAGTATAATGAAAATGATAATAAAAAAGATATATATATATATATATATATATATATATATATATATATATATATATATACATATATATATACAGAGAAGAGCTAGAAAAAGCTTTGCGGAAGATGAAAGCCGGCAAGGCAGCGGGTTTGGATGGCACTGCAGTGGAATTTATTAAAAAAAGGGGGTGACTGTATTGTTGACTGGTTGGTAAGGTTATTTAATGTATGTATGATTCATGGTGAGGTGCCTGAGGATTGGCGGAATGCTTGCATGGTGCCCTTGTGCAGGGGAAAGGGGACAAGGATGAGTGCTCAAATTACAGAGGTATAAGTTTGTTGAGTATTCCTGGGAAATTTTATGGGAGGGTATTGATTGTGGGGGTGAAGGCATGTGCAGAGCATCAGGTTGGGGAAGAACAGTGTGGTTTCGGAAGTGGTGGAGGATGTGTGGATCAGGTGTTTGCTTTGAAGAATGTATGTGCCAAATACTTAGAAAAGCAAATGGATTTGTATGTAGCATTTGTGGATCTGGAGAAGACGTATGATAGAGTTGATAGAGATGCTCTGTGGAAGGTATTAAGAATATACGGTGTGGGAGGCAAGTTGTTAGAAGCAGTGAAAAGTATATATATATATATATATATATATATATATATATATATATATATTTTTCTTTCTTTTAAACTATTAGCCATTTCCCGCGTTAGCGAGGTAGCGTTAAGAACAGAGGACTTGGCCTTTTTTGGAATATCCTCACCTGGCCCCCTCTGTTCCTTCTTTTGGAAAATTAAAAAAAAAAAAACGAGAGGGGAGGATTTCCAGCCCCCCGCTCCCTCCCCTTTTAGTCGCCTTCTACGACACGCAGGGAATACGTGGGAAGTATTCTTAATCCCCTATCCCCAGGGATAATATATATATATATATATATATATATATATATATATATATATATATATATATATATATATATATATATATATATATATATAGGGGATTAAGAATACTTCCCACGTATTCCCTGCGTGTCGTAGAAGGCGACTAAAAGGGGAGGGAGCGGGAGGCTGGAAATCCTCCCCTCTCGTTTTTTTTTTTTTTTTCCAAAAGAAGGAACAGAGGGGGCCAGGTGAGGATATTCCAAAAAAGGCCCAGTCCTCTGTTCTTAACGCTACCTCGCTAACGCGGGAAATGGCAAATAGTTTAAAAGAAAAAGAAAAGAATATATATATATTCCTATCCCTAGGGATAGGTGAGAAAGAATACTTCCCACGTATTCCCTGCGTGTCGTATAAGGCGACTAAAAGGGGAGGGAGCTGGGGGCTGGAAATCCTCCTCTCCCGTTTTATTTTTTCCAAAAAAGGAACAGGAAAGGGAGGCGAAGTGAGGATTTCCCTCAAAGGCTCATTCGTCTGTTCTTAACGCTACCTCGCTAACGCGGATAATGGCGAATAGTATGAAAAATAGATATATTCCTATAAATGAAACACGGTAAGTTCCCAAGTGCACTTTCGTGTATTAATCACATCATCATGGGAGATACAAGAAAGAAATATATGTCAGCTGATATACAACGAAGAGAAGTAGCTAGGAAGCCATTTGGTAAACAAGTGATTGTCCAAGACAGACAATGAGCGTATCATATACTTATTATGTGGACAATTTGTATAGACTTTCAATGATATTAAGGTTATAATTCTTTGTGTATTTAATGATAGAAGATTCATTGATATTTCTCGTGGTACTGGAGTTAGAGTTGATAACTGAGATGGCATTACTCCAGCCAATACAAATTGTAATTTCTAACGTGATTAAACAAGGCATTTCATTATTGTTCTATTCTTATGCTATATTTATGTTGCTTGAGCCTAGCATAAAATCCTTACCAGTCTGTCCCACATAAAACTTATCACAATATCTACATGGCAATCTATAGGTGCATCCAGGAGAATTTTCTCGTGAGTTCCTGATTAAGATATTCTTTATAGTATTATTGTTGCTGAAGGTAACATTTACATTAAAGGATTTAAGCAACAGGTGAAGTAAAGTAAACTCATTATCAAAAGGGAAAACTAAAAGATTCTTGGTGTCAGTGGGAGGTTTGGGTTGAACTCTATAAAATGATTTCTTTGCTAACTTAAGGGATTATCAATGAAAGTTGCAGGGTACTTTAACCTAGATCCAATAGGATATATATTCTTAAAATCATCATCAATAAACTCCGGACTGCAAATACGTAATGCCCTAAGAAACATAGATTGAAATGATGATAGTTGAACTCTGCCATGCTGAGATGAGTATATGTTAAACTTAAACTTGTTTTCATGCCTATGGATCATGCAGTCTAAAAATGGTAACATACCATGAATTTAATTTTCTACGGTAGATTTGATGGAAGGTACTAAATAGTTAAGTAAGGGAAGAAATGTTTGTAAATTTTCATTTGTTAGCCAAAACAAAGAACATCATCTACATACCTAAACCAAGTTGCATTAGAAGGTAAGATATCCTATAGTAATTTTGTTTCAAAGAATTCCATATAAAGATTACTTAGTACAGGTGAAAAGGGTTACCCATTGCCATACCAAATTTTTTAGCATAATTTTCTCCGTTAGATTGAAATACACAGTTTTTCATACACAATCTTATTAGTTCAATGAAAACAGACTTTGAAACAGGTAAATGAATATCACCCAAAACATCAAATAGATATTCTAAAAGGTCATCAACTGGAACTTTTGTTAATATTGAGGAAACATCAAGGCTAACAAGTTTGAAATAAAAATTGACATTGATATTGTTAAGCTTGTTAACAAAATCTACATTGTTCATGATGTTAGAATTTGATATCTTACCCACTAAAGGGCTTAATAAAGAAACTAACCATTTTGATAACTTATATGTGATGGAGGCCTACTGAACTCACTCGAGGATTTGCTGGAAAATTTTGTGTGTCTTGATGAGCCAATGTATATATGGCAATGAAGGGGACAAAGATGATAAGCTTTTGATAAGAGAATCATTACCTTCAATAACAACGTCAGTTCTTTATTGAAATGGAAATTGACTGCTTCTAGAGGATTCTAAAAGTTTAATGATACTCTCACCCCAACTCTCATTTGCCATCATTTTTAACTCTTGCATTTTTCTTTGGACCTTCTGCCGCTTTCTTTCTTTTTTTTTTCATATATCTACCTATCATTTTCACCCCTTCGTTGCAAGTATCGTCCAAACACTTCTCTTTTCTCTTTCACTAACAACTTTACTTCTTCATCCCACTACTCACCAACCTTTCTCATCTGGCCACCTCCCACTTTCCTCATGCCACATGCATCTTTTGCGCAAGCCATCACTGCCTCTCTAAATACATCCCATTCCTCCCTCACTCCCCTCACGTCATATGCTCTCACCTTTTGCCGTTCTACACTCAGTCTCTCCTGGTACTTCCTCACACAAGTGTCCTTTCCAAGCTCACTTACTGTCACTACTCTTCGCAACATTCTCTCTTCTTTTTTGAAAACCTCTATAAATCTTCACCTTTGCCTCCACAAGACAGTTATCAGACATCCCTCTTAGCACATTAACATCCAAACGTCTCTCTTAGACACGCCTACCAATTAACACGTAATCCATATAGTCTAGTCACATACGTATACTTAAGTATATCTCTCTCTTGAAACCTGGTATTCCCAATTACTAGTCTCTTTTCAGCACAAAAATACACAAGCGCTTCACCATTTCCATTTACAACACTGAACACCACATGTACATCAATTATTCCCTCAACTGCCACATTACTCACCTTTGCATTTAAATCACTTATCATTAAAACCTGGTGTGTTGCATCAAAGCTGTTGACACACTCACTCAGCTTCTCCCAAAACACTTGCCTCTCATCATATTTCCTCTCATGACCAGATGCATATGCACTAATAATCACACATCCCTCTCCATACGCTTTCAGTTTTACTCATATGAATCTAGAATTTACTTTCTTACACTATCACATACTCCAACAACTCCAGGTTCAGTAGTGCTACACTTTTCTTAGCTCTTGTCCTCTCACCATCCCCTGACTTTACTCAAGACTTTCCCAAACCACCCTCCCCCTTTCCCTTCGAGCTTTGTTTCACTCAGAGCCAAAATATCAAGGTTCCCTTCCTCAAACATACAACCTATCTCTCCTTTCTTTTCATCTTGATTACATCCACACACATTCAGACACCCGGCCTGAGAATTCGAGGAGGATGAGCACTCCCCGCTTGATTCCTTCTTCTGTTTCCCATTTTAGAAATTGAAATACAAGGAGGGGAAGGTTTCCAGCCCCCCGCTTCCGCCCCTTATGGGAGTGAAATCAAGGGTTGGTGAGAGGACAAGAGCAAAGGAAGGAGTAGCACTATTCCTGAAACAGGAGTTGTAGGAGTATGTGATAGAGTGTAAGAAAGTAAACTCTAGATTGATATGGTTAAACTGAAAGTGGATGGAGAGAGATGGGTGATTATTGGTGCTCATGCACCTGGGCATGAAAAGAAAGATCATGAGAGGCAAGTGTTTTGGCAGCAACTGTGTGAGTGTGTTAGCGGATTTGATGCATGAGACCGGGTTATAGTGATGGGTGATTTGAATACAAAGGTGAGTAATGTCGCAGTTGAGAAAATTATTGATGTACATGAGGTGTTCAGTGTTGTAAATGGAAATGTTGTAGATTTGTGTGCTGAAAAAGGACTAGTGATTGGGAATGCCTGGTTTAAAAAGAGAGATATACATAAGTATACGTCTGTGAGTAGGAGAGATGGCCAGAGAGCATTATTGGATTACGTTGTGATTGATAGACGCGTTATAGAGACTTTTGGATGTTAATGTTCCAAGAGGTGCAACTGGAGGGATGTCTGATCATTATCTAATGAAGGCGAAGGTCAAGATTTGTAGAGGTTTTCAGGAAAGAAGAGAAAATGTTGGGGTGAAGAGATTGGTGAGAGTAAGTGAGCTTGGAAAGGAGACTTGTATGAGGAAGTACCAGGAGAGACTGAGTACAGAATGGAAAAAGGTGAGAGCAAAGGACGTAAGGAGAGTGGGGGAGAAATGAAATGTATTTAGGGAAGCAGCGATGGCTTGCGCAAAAGATGCTTGTGGCATGAGAAGCGTGGGAAGTGGGCAGATTAGAAAGAGTAGTGAGTAGTGGGATGAAGAATTAAGATTATTAGTGAAGGAGAAGAGAGAGGCATTTGGACGATTTTTGCAGGGAAATAGTGCAAATGACTGGGAGATGTATCAAAGAAAGAGGCAAAAGGTCAAGAGAAAGGTGCAGGAGGTGAAAAAGAGGGCAAATGAGAGTTGGGGTGAGAGAGTATCATTAAATTTTAGGGAGAAAAAAAGATCTTTTGAAAGGAGGTAAATAAAGCGCGTAAGACAGAACAAATGGGAACATCGGTAAAGGGGGCTAATGGGGAGGTAATAACAAGTAGTGGTGATGTGAGGAGATGGAGTGAGTGTTTTGAAGGTTAGTTGAATGTGCTAGATGTTAGAGTGGCAGATATAGGGTGTTTTGGTCGAGGTGGTGTGCGAAGTGAGAGAGTCAGGGAGAATGATTTGGTAAACAGAGAAGAGGTTGTGAAAGCTTAACGAAAGATGAAAGTCGGCAAGGCGACGGGTTTGGATGGTATTTTAGTGGAATTCTTTAAAAAAGGGGTGACTTTGTTGTTGACTGGTTGGTGAGGATATTCAAAGTATGTATGGCTCATGATGAAGTGCCTGAGGATTGGCGGAATGCATGCATAGTACCATTATACAAAGGCAAAGGAGATGCACTTTGGAAGGTATTAAGAGTATATGGTGTGGGTGGTAAGTTGCTAGAAGCAGTGAAAAGTCTATATACAGGATGTAAGGCATGTGTGCGAGTGGAAAGGGAGGAAAGTGATTGGTGCCCAGTGAATGTCGGTTTGCGGCAGGGGTGCGTGATGTCTCCATGGTTGTTTGATTTGTTTAAGGATGGGGTTGTTAGGGAGGTGAATGCAAGAGTTTTAGAGAGAGGGGCAGGTATGCAGTCTGTTGTGGATGAGAGGGCTTTCGAAGTGAGTCAGTTGACGTTCGCTAATGATACAGCGCTGATGGCTGATTCGAGTGAGAAACTGCAGCAGCTCGTGACTGAGTTTGGTAAAGTGTGTGAAAGAAGAAAGCTGAGAGTAAATGTGAGGGACAAGTCAACTGGGAGGTAAGTTTGAATGGTGAAAAACTGGAGGAAGCGAAGTCTTTTAGAAATCTGGGAGTGGATTTGGCAGCGGATGGGACCATGGAAGCAGAAGTGAGCACAGGGTGGGGGAGAGGGTGAAGGTTCTGGGAGCGCTGAAGAATGTGTGGAAGGCAAGAACGTTATCTCGGAAAGCAAAACTGGGTATGCTTGAAGGAATAGTGGTTCCAACAATGTTGTATGGTTGCGAGGCGTGGGCTATGGATAGAGTTGTGCGGAGGAGGGTGGATGTGCTGGAAATGAGATGTTTGAGGGCAATATGTGGTGTGAGGTGATTTGATCGAGTAAGTAATAATAGGGTAAGAGAGATGTGTGGTAATAAAAAGAGTGTGGTTGAGAGAGCAGAGGAGGGTGTTTTGAAATGGTTTGGTCACAGGGAGAAAATGAGTGAGGAAAGATTGACAAAGAGGATATATGTGTCAGAGGTGGAGGGAATGAGGAGAAGTGGGAGACCAAATTGGAGGTGGAAAGATGGAGTGAAAAAGCTTCTGAGTGATCGGGGCCTGAACATGCAGGAGTGTGAAAGGTGTGTAAGGAATAGAGTGAATTGGAACGATATGGTATACCGGGGTCGACGTGTTGTCAATGGATTGAACCATGGCATGTGAAGCGTCTGGGGTAAACCATAGAAAGTTTTGTGGGGCTTGGGTGTGGAAAGGGAGCTGTGGTTTCGGTGCATTATGCATGACAGCTAGAGACTGAGTGTGAACGAATGTGGACTTTTTTGTCTTTTCTTAGCGCTACCTCGCGCACATGCGGGGGGAGGGGTTGTTATTTCATGTGTGGCGGGGTGGCGATGGAAATGAATAAAGGCAGACTAAGGCCTAAGCCTAAGGCTAACACTGTTGTGATTTTAGACAAAAGTAACTATGTATGTAAAATGAGTGATCATAATTATAGATGATGACAGAACATATTCTAAACATAGTAAAAATCCCTTAGAAGCAGTTAATTCCCATTTTGATAAAGAAATGAATTTGTTGTTGAAATGTAATAGTTCTCTTATCAAAAGTTTGTCATCTTTGTCCATATATGTATGGACTTATCAAAACACATAAACAGAATTTTCCAGCAAGACCTATAGTGAGTTCAGTAGGCTCCATCACATATAAATTGTCAAAATGGTTAGTTTCTTTATTAAGCCCTTTAGTGGGTTGGATATCAAAATCTGATATCATGAACAAATTAGATTTAGTCAACAAGCTAAACAATATCAATGTTAATTTTGATTTCAAACTAGTTAGCTTTAATGTTTCCTCACTTTTCACTAAAGTTCCAGTTGATGACCTTTTAGAATATTTATTTGATGTGTTGGATGATATTCATTTACTTGTTTCAAAGTCTGTTTTCACTGAACTGATAGAATTGTGTATAAAAGACTGTGTATTTCAATTCAATGGATATTATTATGCTCAAAAATTTGGTATGGCAATGGGTAACCCTCTTTCACCTGTACTGAGTAATCTTTATATGAAACTTTGAAACAAAATTACCAAAGGATATCTTACCTTCTAATGCAATTTGGTTTAGGTATGTAGATGATGTTCTTTGTGTTTGGCCAACAAGTGAAAATTTACAAATAATTCTCCCCTTACTTAACAATTTAGTACCTTCCATCAAATTTACTGTAGAAAATGAAAATAATGGTATGTTACCAGTTTTAGATTGCATGATCCATAGGCAAGGAAACAAGTTTAAGTTTAGCATATACAGAAAACCTACCAATGTATGCTCATATATCCATTATTACTTATCTCAGCATGGCAGAGTTAAATTATCATCATTTCAATCTACGTTCCTTAAGGCATTACGTATTTGCAGTCCAGAGTTTATTGATGATGAGTTTGAGAAGATATATTCTATTGGATCTAAGTTAAAGTACCCTAGATCTTTCATTGATGCATCCCTTAAGTTAGCAAAGAAATCACTTCATAGAGTTGAGCCCAAACCTCCCATTGACACCAAGAATCTTTTAGTTCTCCCTTTTAATAATGATTTTACTTTACTTCCCATGTTGCTTAAATCCTTTAACGTAAATGTTGCCTTCAGCAACAATAATTCTATAAAGAATATCTTAATCAGGAATTCACCAGAAAATTCTCTTGGATGCATCTATAAAGTGCCATGTGGAAATTGTGATAAATTTCACGTTGGGCAGACTGGGAAGGATCTTTCTGTTAGACTTAAGCAACATGAATATAGTATAAGAACGGGACAAGAATCAAATGACATGTTTAATCACGTTAAAAACTATGATCATAGTATGGACTGGAGTAATGCCATCTCAGTTATTAACTCCAACTCTATTACAACGAGAGATATCAATGAATCTTCTATGATCAAATACACAAAGAATTATAAGCTTAATACTAGTGATGGTCTATACAAATTAGATAACTTTAGTGTTGATAAAACTTGTAAAATGATAAGTTTATGAACGCTCGTTGTATGTCTTGGACAATCGCATGTTTACCAAATGGCATCCTAGCTTAGTCTCTTCGATGTATATCAACAGACTTATATTTCTCTCTTGTGTCTCCCCTGATGATGTGATTATTACACGAAAGTGCACTTGGGAAATTATCGTGTTTCATTTTCCCCGTGGTCTCATAGGAATATATATATATATATATATATATATATATATATATATATATATATATATATATATATATATATATATATATATATATATATATATATATATATATATATATATATATATATATATATATACATATATATATATATATATATATATCGCGCAATGAGCGCGCCCTTTCAGGGAACACAAGCGGCCTTCCAACAGCATGGATTCGAACCCCTAACCATATGTGTGGGAGGTGGGTCATAAAATCTAAGCTATGAAGCCCTAATAGTTAAATGACTGTTCGATTACTAATAATCGAATACCCTTCCTCTCGCGTCCATGAGCAACGGGGTCTCGATTAGTCATTTCCTTTCAGGGTAACATTAACAAGTGGGGAATAGTTTTACCGAATTTACTGTCACACGTAGAGGTACATTAATACGAATGTAATGCAATGAACGTGCACTGTCATAGAACACAAAATGTTCTCCTACCATTTGTGTGGGAGCTGGGGACGTTAAGGACAAGCTTTGTTGCCTGTAATATGGTTCTCTGCTTTCACCAACATAATGAATGATGCTGAATTCTCATCACATGTGTACCAACCCACACCAATTACAGTGGTGCCCGACAATATTTGTCGTGGTTGTTATCGGCCATTGGCTACAGTGGCACATACCACACAGGTCTTCATAATCATCATGGACAACATTCTCCATCTGACGCAGAAATGTCGACCACACTTTGGATATCAGTCATGAACTTGGTCCTTTATCTGTTGCAGTGATAATAGCTGTAGATATTTGTTGCAGTGACAGTAGCTGCAGTTATGTGTTGCAGTGACAGTAGCTGCCATGACAGTGGCTGCAGTTTTTGTGATATCCATCATGGCCTCAGGCATCCATTTGGTACAGAAATGCCTTGCCACATTCATTTTGACACTTGTCATGGTCACCTTCCTCTCATTGATAGTGGTACACGTCACACTCCCCGTGATGTGTGGACACCTTCCCTCAGCTGGTGTAGTGATGCAGGACACATTACCCCTCTTACACCATGAAACCTACTACACACCTCATGGTACTGGTCACAGCCGCCACCCTACGTACCCTAGTAGAGTGACACATGTCAAACTCATCTTAACATTTGCCCCAATCGTCTCGGTCCACCTGGGGTCGTGATGCATGACATTCTCTATTGTTACTCATCTTGGCTGCCATCTTCAGCCACTCGTGGCAACTGCCATGATCTCCATCTTTGCTGTGGGTCAGTGGTTTAGTGGTACCAGCTCCCGATATTTGTCATCGTCCTCTTTCATCCTCTTTTAAAACGATTCAGACCCATCCCAGGTACTGCCTTTATGGATCGAGATGGTTAGTGTTAGTGAGACAGAGAGCTAGAGATGCAGTGACTTTCATGTTCCCTACCCTAGCCCAGATTACTGTCTTTCCTCTCTGCTGTAGGCATACTCTCTCCTCAAACTATACACTCGACAACGCTTATTTCACACGAATTCATATTTTCTCAACTCTAAACCTTCCTAATTCAATTTACATTCAACCTGTCAACACACAGAAACTGATGCATTTCTGTCGCTGAATTGGAACTGAGCCAACAGGTGAGGAAGACTGAATCATACCCGGGAACACCTCAACCATCATCAAGTAACTGGGCTCCACCTCACCCCTACCTATTATACTCCTAGACCTGGCCCCTGTTATAACCACTTTAACATTCACGGTCTCGAGTCGTACCCGCCTCCTGTTGAATGCCACCTGTCTACCTCCTCACCTGACCACCTTCTCTGTACGCCACCTACCCTGACTGCTTCTCCTCTTCATTTTCAAATTCTTATCTATCGTTTCTGATCGTGTTTGTGTTTACTGTAATACAAAAATGTCTATTGCTTTGTGGATCCTGGGCTTCCCGATTTCAATGTCATCTAGGTCAAAATACATTTACCTTTGATTTGTTTTCGTATATATTCCTGGCTAGCTCTCCCAGCGTGTACAACTCTTCGACTATTTCACGTCCCACCAGAAAGTGTTTCTCTTTTCATGCGTGGGTTCTGAAATCCCCTATGCAGAAAATTACCCTGTTTCCACATAGGATGATCCCTCTAGGAAGAGGACCCTGTCTATCTTATCTCTTAAACAATCTGGAACAACTAATTATACACCCAATTAGAGTTCCTGATCGCTACGACCACCCCTCTAACACACGACTTTTTCCCCCCTTCTGAACCCTCTCATTACAGTCACATTATTTCTTCCATCTTAGGATCTTTCGACAGTGATCTTATCTCGAACACTTCCACCTGAGTACGTTCACCCTCTACTGCCCATCGAAACGCCACCTTTTGTAACCTAGGAAGGCTAGATGGCCTTCTTCACGCTGGTTTTATATTGACGTTTCTCAGGATCAGTCGTGTTCCTGCGGCAGGAATGCTTCCACTTACACTGAAGTATAGCAGACTTCATCTGAGCAAGGATGGACAGTCTTATGTCCCTTTTACTACTCAACCTTTATCTAATTAATCGTGTCTCGAACGCTCTTACTCTGATGATAATCGTAGCAGAGAGAGAGAGAGAGAGAGAGAGAGAGAGAGAGAGAGAGAGAGAGAGAGAGACAGAGAGAGAGAGAGAGAGAGAGAGAGAAACGGCTGACAAAATTCTTCCCTTCTCCTGCATCTGATTCCTGCTGAATTAATCACTGCTCAGATTTAAATTAAAGCTGTTCGTGATAGATCAAACTTTCATAAACTGCAGGTAATCTTTCTGGTCCTTAACCAGAAGCATCTCTAATACCTGCTGTACTTTGACCCTCCCTCCCTCCCTCGTCTTTCCTGACCTGGTCGTTCTATAGTCTGTTCTCCAGTGATAAAGCAGCTCACATTGGCATCTCCTTTATGACTAACTTTGAGTTATTTTACTTCCAGTCCTTCCCCTTACGTCTTCCTGAACTAATGCTATCTTCTCTACTTTTCTGAGGCAAGGTCTAACGAGCTCTCTCTCACAAGTGGACCAGCCATAGGGAAATGTAGGAACGACACAGAACATCTCTTCATATCATGAAGGAACGTGCCACTGAGTTAGCTATGTTGCTTGCTCGCCTATTTCCTCTTTGTTTAGAAACAAATACATACGGCGCATCTTGTCCTCCCCTGAAGCGGTAGACTGAGCGTCTGATACAGCTGATACCGTTTCCATTACACAAAATGGTTCATTATAGTCCTAACCGTTACTAGAGAAGACAGACAGGGAAGGATATATATGTGGTTTCTTGAAGCTTCCTCGTATATTTTCTGATGCTGACTAGTGATGAGAAGCATTCAGAGAGAACACTAGCTAGCGCTGGAAGGTCTGTCACTTTAACCCCACGATGAGTATGGCAAAGCAAAGGCATGGTAGAATACAGTCTTTTCCAGACCTTTCCAGGTTTAGTGTTTGTATTGGTAGTCTCCACATGTTTCTTTCATCCAAAATGTCCTCTTGGCTTCCCTGGCTTTTGTTGCTGTTGTTGTTGTCGTTGAATACAGTCTTTGACAAAATGATTTAATAACCAAAGATTTATCAACCCTCAATCTTCTCTTAGCACATAACTGACGTAAGCCACACTTCTACTGATACCAGTCACAGCCATTTATACCCCATGTTCTTTTGCGTTGTATACGAGTATTTTTCATCGTTCTCATAGCGACCTTCCCTAAACCTTGATATGTAACATATACCACATTCCTCTTGATATGTGTCATGGCCACCATCGTCCGTCTATTACAATGCTCCAGTTATAGGTTAGAGACACGTTCATTCATCTGATATATTGATAAATGCCACACTTGATATCTATCCTGCCCATCATCCCTTGTCTCATAAAGCGATTCATAAACTCTTATATATCTGTCACAGATCATTTCCTCTGCCTGGTACAAAGATACATGCCACATTCCTCTTGATATTTTGATCAATTATCTTCCCTCACCTTACATGATGATGCATCCTTCATTCATCGTGATATTTCATATAGTTTCCTTGACCCGACTGGAATGATGATGTATGCCACATTGTATTCAGTACCTCTCATGGCTGCTATCCTTCATCTACATCAGAGTCTGCCATGCCCCCATCCTCCATCTGGTCCTTTGATGCGTGATACACTCCTCCTGAGATCAGTCACTGCCACCGCCCGCCATCTGCAGTAGTGATGTATGCCACATTCCCCTCGCTACGTGCCACGGCCGCCTTCCTCCATCTGTAACAGTAATGTATGACAACGTTCTCATAGACACCGTCCATCGTCTGGTACTTTAACTCACACTACGCTCTTCCACCATATGGTATGTTCATGTGTCTGACACCCATCCTGGTGTCTGACACTGTGTCATCCATCACATGAGCCGAAAATGTTTTACACACTAGCTTGGTGTAGTGATGGATGGGACGCTTCTTGTTACTCCTCGCGGCTCATATCCCCCGTCTGGTGGAGGGTAGCCAAACTCTCTAAACATGTGTCAAAACCTAACCTAACCTACCTCTCGCAGAGTGATGTAATACGACGCTCCTTATGGTATTTGTCATGACTTTAATACTACATCTCGTGGGGCAGTACCAGACATTCTGTTTGTCACCGTCTCTAACGGAGATGAATACCAAACTCATCTTCCATTTCATAGACA
Organism: Panulirus ornatus; assembly: GCF_036320965.1. Lineage (NCBI taxonomy): Eukaryota > Metazoa > Arthropoda > Malacostraca > Decapoda > Palinuridae > Panulirus > Panulirus ornatus. The sequence continues at coordinate 40,718,835 of NC_092227.1, forward strand.
TATGCACGTTTTGCATGTCTGCCTTCTTGTGTATGGTAAAGTGAAGCCTGCTACAGCTCTTTTGATGCTGTCATGACCGCCAGGATTCATCAGGTAGGGTGATGTGTGCCACACTCCCTCTGATATCAGTCATGGCCATCATATTCCTCCTGGTAAACACATAAACAATTGGCTTCCCTCGATATTAGCTACGTATTGCAGCCATTTTCCATCTGGCACAATGATTCCTGCTGAACCCATGCTGATATTTAATGTTAGCTGAGACGGCAAGGGCAACTGAGGCCCTAATCAAGGCCATATTATTAACGCTATATAAATATATACCCTAGCCTGAGCTAGGTGTCCATTTTATCGACCAACCCTTAGGGGTGGATGAACAGCTTGATTGAATGTAGACCGATTGCTGCGATCAGGATTCGAACCTATGCGTTCGACCCCGGGCAGCCTATGAATGCGTTACGGTCATGAACACATGGACTCGTCGTGGGACTATTATCATAGCTATACAGCAATGATGGAGCCATACAAGTGGATATAGAGGGTTGCAACTCCAGAGATGGATAGATACATACTAGAGAAACTGCGGGCAGTAACGGAGCCGCAGTGGCAAGGTTATCGTGGTGTGAGGGTTGAGGTGAAGTGGTAGTGGTTCCCATGTGGTATATTTCTTGTAGCGTTGGTTCAGGGTAGAGCTGTAATAGTCAAATGTTGTGGTGGAACAACGGTAGTGATGGTAGAGCTGCTGTCTTACAGTAATATTGAAGCTATGGTGGTCGGGCTGTTATGGTACTGATGTAGATGTTATACTGCAATGATGAAGCTGTAGGTTGGAGCTGTAGTAATGAAGCCATGATAACACTGCTGTAGTAGGTGTTATGTATCAATGGAGCTGTAGCGATACAGCTGTAGTGGTAAATCTGTCTCGGTGAAGCTAGAGTTGTAAACCCTAATGGTAATATCGCGACAGCTGAAGTGTAATGTTGAAAGAGCGATATCGCTGTAATGGTACAGTAGTATTGTCAACACAGTGGTAACTGCACTACCGTAGTAATGAAATTAATGGTAGAAATGCTGTAGTGGAGCGATACTGATGCTGCTGTAGCTGTCATATTTCCATAATGGAGTTGGCATGGCAGTGTCGTTGTATTTTCTACTCCTGCGATCAAGATATAATGGTGAGGCTGATACATCCAGCACTACTGTGGTGTTGGAGCAGGTCTGGTGATGCTGCGCTATGGTAGAATCACAGAAGAACTGTGATATAACTTAAGTTAGGAAGATGTAGTGGCCTTACCATGTTACCTCTACTGCAGAGATGACACGATGGAGTCAGGTTTGTAGTTATGTTACAGTGGCACTTGTAGTAATACTTCACTAATATGTAACATAATGGTAGGCCCTACACTAACAATACTAACCTGTAGTAATGGATTGTTGAATCATTTAAGTTGTGATCACAAAGATATGTAATTGTGGAGTTGCAGTATGAGGCTGGTGGACGGAGAGATGGAAGAGATGATCAATAATGATACAGTCGTTGTAGAGTGACTGTAGGAAGTGAGTTACAGTAATGGAACTGTACTGGTAAACTTGAAGTCATGAAACGATGATAGAACTGCTGTAGTATATGGCCGGTAATGATGCTGCTGCGGTGGTGGAGTTGTAGAGGTAAAGATGCAGTTATGAGTCTATGTACTGGTAGTTAGATGGTTAGAATTGCGTAACGAATTGTCCGATCAATTGCATGTTAATCATGGTGTTGTGATTGTGACGCTGCAGTGATGGCAATATCACAACAGGTGTAATGTAGTATATATGTCACAGAGATATAGTCATAATGACAGAATTGAAGTGGTACAGTGACGGCCATAACTGTAATAAGCATAATGAATTAGTGAAACTGTGGTGGTGGAACTACACTTATGAAGTTACAGTGGTCGACCAATTGTGACGTAGTAACGAGAAGACAAGATTGTAACAGTAGTATAGAAGTAATGATACTCAGGTGTTGATGTTGCAGTGCACTACAACAGTGACTATATTATAGCAGGGTTACATAAGTTTGATTACAGAGGTAGTATTATTACAGTGGCATGTGGTATTCTCATTACAGTATTGCTAAATTCCTTAGTGCTGCTTCAGCATCAGTGTTGGTTTGATGACTCATGTGCTTGGACTTTAAATGGCAGTCTTAATGTGCTTTGTACTCTGTAAATAAGCTGCTCCAATATGTATCTGTATATCCACAATGCTGTTGTAACCGTAAGGGTAAACTTGTTGTATTGCTCTAGTGATGATGCTATGCTTCCCTTTAGAGGTATCAGTGATTACTGTCTGTCTTTCTTAAAACTGTATATGTGTACCATGTCTTTACTCTTATGTATGTACACAACACACACACACACACACACACACACACACACACACACACACACACACACACACACACACTGTAGCTTATGCCAGCGGTGATATAACGACGTTGCAATGGTCCAGTGATTTCTCCGATATAATCATTATGTAGCGAACATCTTTATTAGTCCCAAGGATGTAGAGATTACATTATGACGATGGAGCTTGATAGAATAGATGAAGTGCCGTAATTTACTATCTGTATATATATATATATATATATATATATATATATATATATATATATATATATATATATATATATATATATATATATATATATATATATATATATATATATATATATATATATATATATACAACGTTACGTTAGTGATTACTGTGTTGTAGTGTTGCTAACAGTGAAATAGAGCTGTATGGTTACCAGTACATAGGTGGATGTGTTGCTGTTGTGTGTAGAGCTGGTCTGGTGCAGCCAGCAGAGCGTCTCCTTCTTAAAGTATGAGCCTCACGTAAGGCCAATATTTTACATGTATTTATTATCGTAAATTTTTTGTTGTGTGTTGGTGGAAAACACTTCACCTCATATCTTTGTTTCTTGTAGGTTATATCTGGATCATGAAATGAAATTACTGGTTGGGTAGAGTATGTTATCATCACCTGAACGAATTGGCAATCTAGGGTAGACAGTGTTAACCACTGGGGTGAACATATAATCTTCTATAAGGCCAGTTGGACTGAGTTACTGAAGATTATAAAGCTTTAGCCAGATAACTTGTTGAAAGAGGCGAGGGGTATAAAGATGTCAGATGGACCAGATTGCACGAGTACCTTACGGTAGATGTAGGTAACTACGCCCTAAGTAGACCACAGGCGTTAGTGAAGTACTTGAAACGCCTGTGTGTAAATGCTAACATCGGCTTTGTAGTTCCATGGCTTGACATGATAAGAGACAGGGGTTTGTACAGCAGCGACGGCATTCATCTTAACGATGAAGGGACAGAGGACTGTGCAAATTACCGATCAGATTGCCTCACAACTGCAGGGGAAAATTTTTGTTGAGGCCCGGTAGAGGTCGGCGTGTTGACCATATCACACGGGCGGTTGAGGCTGAGGTCAGGTCAGGTCATATCATACGTCACGCGGCTGAGGTCAGGTCAGGTCATATCATACGTCACGCGGCTGAGGTCAGATCGAATCCTCTCCCCACTCCATCATATAGCGGTGACATGTGGAGGGGACATCCTGGGGCTCGCCACACCTCGGTCACCCACTCATACCACCAGTCTCGTACAGTAATTACTCGAAGACATTAAATGGACTTGACATGAACATAAGATGCAAAGCTTGATTGCATTGTTTGATAAACAGTAAACACGTTCATATCATTGGCTTTACAGAAATGTTTCTGAGGATGAAATGCAACGCTATGATCAGCGAGTACAATGTGCCAGTCGAGGAAGTAGGAATGCACTGTATGTAAACTCCTATATCTACGCTCCATCGAAATTCTGACTACAACATCTGCCGCTGTTGAACACTTGTGCCTTCAGATTAGAACAGAATTTTCCTAACGTTACATAAACATTGTATGTAGACGCCCTACTCAGCCAGCAGATACTGACATTGTCATGTACGAGAGTTTACAGCGAGCAATACAGATAAAGACTCGATCATTCTGGGGCATTTCAATCTTACAAAACTCAATTGGCAAACGATCTCAGATGTAGAAAGTGAACCTGCTCGACTTACCAACTATGTCGACGGCAAGTTTCTCTACCAAACCGTCACCGAGTTGAACTTGCTGTAGCTCTTTCATTCTTGATAACCAATCCCCGTGTTGGAGAACAGCTTGGCACTTGTGACTATAACTTGGCTAGGTTCGACGTGAATACCACAACCGACTCCCCTAACACCAGTATTATCACTCATAACTTTAACAGGGCGGATCTTAATGAGCTGCGCGACGCAATAAAGTCTCACCCTCGTTAGTTCATGCCCAGGGGAATTATGAGCAAGTGTTAAGCGTCAGTTTATGGACCATCATGTCACATTCATTCTCATGCACGACAGATCAGACTGATAACAAGCCTGAATGGTACTTCCCAGATATAGCAAGAGCTAGACGGCGCACAAGTAAACCCAACACACTTAAGAAATAAGACATTTTCCAAACATTGAAAACGCAATATAACACAAGTGAGAGAGACGAAGAAACTTATCAAAACAGTCGAGAGAAATCACTAAGTGACTTTTGCAATAGATAGTGACTGAGATGATAAAGATGATAGATATATCAATAATTATAAACATACAGTAAGTTGGATAGGACCCTTAGTTAACAAGGATGGGGAACCCACTGTAGGTGGTAAAACCATAGGAACTATCCTGAACAAATTTCTCATATACGTTTTTACATTGGAAACCATCAACACGAATATTGAGACTGATTAACACTCATACGATAACACTCACACGATAACACTCACGATAACACTCACACGATAACACTCACATGATAACACACACATGATAACACTCACACGATAACACTCACAATAACACTCACACGATAACACCCACATGATAACACTCACATGATAACACGCACACGATAACACTCACGATAACACTCACATGATAACACTCACATGATAACACTCACATGATAACACGCACACGATAACACTCACACGATAACACTCACATGATAACACTCACACGATAACACACACATGATAACACTCACACGATAACACTCACACGATAACACTCACATGATAACACTCACATGATAACACACACGATAGCACACATGATAACACACGATAACACTCACACGATAACACTCACACGATAACACTAGCACGATAACACTCACATGATAACACGCACACGATAACACTCACACGATAACACTCACATGATAACACACATGATAACACGCACACGATAACACTCACACGATAAAACTCACACGATAACACTCACATGATAACACTCACATGATAACACGCACACGATAACACTCACACGAATGCACTCACATGATAACACGCACACGATAACACTCACACGATAACACTCACACGATAACACTCACATGATAACACACACGATAACACTAGCACGATAACACTCACACGATAACACTCACACGATAACACTCACATGATAACACGCACACGATAACACTCACACGATAACACTCACACGATAACACTCACATGATAACACTCACACGATAACACTCACATGATAACACTCACATGATAACACACACGATAGCACACATGATAACACACGATAACACTCACACGATAACACTCACACGATAACACTCACATGATAAGACTTACACGATAACACTCACACGATAACACTCACATGATAACACTCACACGATAACACTCACACGATAACACTCACACGATAAAACTCACATGATAACACTCACATGATAACACACACGATAGCACACATGATAACACACGATAACACTCACACGATAACACTCACACGATAACACACACGATAACACTCACATGATGACACTTACACGATAACACTCACACGATAACACTCACATGATAACACTTACACGATAGCACTCACATGATAACACACAATAACACTCACACGATAACACTAGCATGATAACACTCACACGATAACACTCACACGATAACACTAGCATGATAACACTCACACGATAACACTCACACGATAACACTAGCATGATAACACTCACATGATAACACTCACACGATAACACTCACACGATAACACTCACATGATAACACTCACACGATAACACTCACACGATAACACTCACATGATAACACACACGATAACACTCACATGATAACACTCACATGATAACACTCACATGATAACACTTACACGATAACGCTCACACGATAACACTCACACGATAACACTCACACGATAACACTTACACGATAGCACTCACATGATAACACACGATAACACTCACACGATAACACTAGCATGATAACACTCACACGATAACACTCACACGATAACACTAGCATGATAACACTCACATGATAACACTCACACGATAACACTCACATGATAACACTCACATGATAACACTCACACGATAACACTCACATGATAACACTCACACGATAACACTAGCATGATAACACTCACATGATAATACTTACACGATAGCACTCACATGATAACACTCACATGATAACACTCACATGATAACACTCACACGATAACACTCACATGATAACACTCACACGATAACACTCACACGATAACACTCACACGATAACACTCACATGATAACACTCACACGATAACACTCACACGATAACACTCACATGATAACACTCACATGATAACACACGATAACATTCACACGATAACACTCACACGATAACACTCACACGATATCATTCACATGATAACACTCACATGATAACACTCACACGATAACACTCACACGATAACACTCACATGATAACACTCACACGATAACACTCACACGATAACACTCACATGATAACACTCACACGATAACACTCACACGATAACACTCACATGATAACACTCACACGATATCACTCACACGATAACACTCACACGATAACGCTCACATGATAACACTCATACGATAACACTCACATGATAACACACACGATAACGCTCACACGATAACACACACGATAACACTCACACGATGATACTCACTTGATAACACTCACACGATAACACTCAAACGATAACACTCACACGATAACACTCGCACGATAACAATTAACCGTCACAGTTAGAGAAATACCAAAACAAATGGTTAAGCTTTAGACTAACAAAACTCCAGGTCCTGATCGTTTCCATCCTCGAGTAATTAAAAACGTCAAACACGAAATTGCCGGACCGTTAACCTAGATTTTCAATATATCTCTCCAGGATGGAATAGTCCAGCAGGACTGGAGACTGGCAGACGTCACTACTATATACAAAAAAGAGGAGCAGCGAATTACCTTGCAGTTACCCTCCTATAAGCCTCACGTTAATTATCATGTAAATTTGTGGAGTTGATCATAAGAAATAGAATCGTATCCTACCTGGAACAATACAAGTTGATCAATAATGCACAGCGTAGTTCTAGAGGATGTAGATCATGCCTTACATACCTCCTTGAATCCTATCATGAATTAATTATTCAGTACCCAACGACAAAAGCAATTAATATAAAATTCCCAAACTTCCAGAAAGCATTCGACAAAGTCTCCCACGTTAAATTGATACATAAAGTCCTGCTGGTCTTGGGGGATACTGGATGCATAGATTAGATAGAATCCTGGTTACGTGATAGGAAGGAGAGAGCCATGATGAATGGGGAACCATAACCAAAGTCACCTGTTACTGGTGGAGTCCCCCAGGGATCCGTACTTGGACCTATACTTTTCCTCATTTATAATAACGATATTGACGTAGTGCTGAATAACTTAGTGTCCAAATTTGCAGATGACACAAAGATCGGTAATGCCATATTAATTGAAGTAGATACGCGAAGATTACAAGAGGATTTAGATGATATCACTGAATGGTCTAAACAATGGCATATGCTATCTAGAGTCGATAATGTCAGTTGTTACAAGTAGGAAACTTCAACAAAAAAAATCGATGAGGAACTGATGGGTCTCAAGGTTAAGGACATCCCAGCGTAAGTGATCTACAAATTCTCAAGCACTGTAATGAAGCTACCTAGAAGTAAATACGATGTTAAGATATATTAACAAAAAATTTTCATACAAAAGCAAGACTATGATATTGTCACTATACCTAAGTCTAGTTAGACCACACCTCGAATAGCCAGTGCAGTTTGGACCCTCGACTTAAGCATGGATATTCTTAGATTGGAACAATTGCGGGGAAGAATAACTAGATTGATTCCTTCCTCGCGCACCATCCATACGAGGACTGATTGTGGGAATTAAACTTTTCCCCCAATCAAGAGGCATCTCCGAGGCAAACCAATAGACTGTTTTAGAATACTGAAAGAGTTCAACAACGTCGATATTGAAAATTTCTTTACATTATTGCCAGCCCTACCAACGAGAGAAAATGGACTAAAACAGAGGTCACCTAATTATTCAGGACTGTACGAAGTATTTCTTTACCAACGATAATATTGTGGCTTATAATTAGCCCCTAGAATATGTTGATCATCACTTGTCACTCTCCGGTATAGAATAATTTCATTTAATTAATCATCATAACACAGTGGTATATCATACTACCTTCTCAACCACTGATCTCTCCCTGGCCATGCTGTGATAACAAACCAACATAGATTAACCCATGTCACATGCTTTAAGAGAGTAAGAAAGAATTTTTGTATCATTCTTCAACATCAGGAATAATACAGACATGTTTAATCGAGAGTTTGGAGCCCAAATTTATCCTTATTATTGTATTTCTGATAAAGAGTGAAGAGATGCATGTCGTTGGTGATGGGATGCATGGCATTCATGTTCATCCTACTTTATGACTTTCCTTTGAAAATCTCCTTCAGGCATAGTAGTCCTGCAAGGTATTTTTTCTACCAGTTTTCCGTTCGGGGTGTTGCCGGAGGCAGTGGAGGGTGGGGAGAGAGACTTCCTTTTCTATTCTTTTCTTCACTGCTTTCAAGGGGGCTTTTTTTCTTTTTTTAACATTAAGGCCAAACCACCTCGCTTGGACCTTAGGTCTGTGTGGTCAAGTGCATCTGTGTCTACGTCTATATGCATACAGTATTCCATTAATCCGTCTCAAGGCACCGAGGGACCTTTCTGCCGAGCGTGAAGTGGCCGGTATCGACGCCAGGATTGTCGGTATCCACTCTGAAACATCCTGCCGAGAACGTCTACTGCGGGTTTACATCCTAGGACTCGAATGTCCAGCTCTGATATCATCCGATGATGGTGATTCGTTCAGCATTATGTTCCCCAAGATACATGAATGTTTTGGTCGGTACCTTCGAAATGCTTCGAGGCTTCGATGATACGTATTGAGATACGGTGATGTTCTTTCGGGGTTTCAACATACGCAGAATCAGTTGATTCGCCGATGAGAACGTGCAAGCGGCGGTGTGGTTTACTTCTTGGTGTTCTCGCCTCCATGAATGCGAACAGAATCCTCTCGATTCCTTGCTCTTGTTTCATTAATGAGGATATGGTTCCCAGTCGCACGAAGTTATCCTCGTCCTTGCAGTTGCTGTGGGTCTTGCTGGAGACGTCCCTGTCTCCCTTGGCTACGATAACGTCCATGCTCTTACCTTGCAGTTACATACCGAGCGTTAACATGTAATTATTATCTGCAGGAGGAGGAATACAAACACGATAATCGCAAATAACATACAGAAGTGCAGTGACGTCAGCATGTCAGCAGGAGTGCAGTAGTGTCAGCATGTCAGCAGGAGTGTAGTGGCGTCAGCATGTCAGCAGGAGTGCAGTGGCGTCAGTATGTCAGCAGGAGTGCAGTGGCGTCAGTATGTCAGCGTCCTTATGACGGGCTAAAATGAGGAGAGCTTTGATGAATCATGCCATCTCCTCACTGACGGTGTTCACTGTCACCCATCCATCGACATGACTATCTCGCCACACTTGATTCTAGTGAGAGAACGATGTAATTGTTATCTATCTGAAATCCTTGAAGAGAGAGTGAGGTTTTAGACTCGCTTCCAGAAATTATAAAGATTTTGAATCGCCTTAGTCGTACTGGGAAGAGATTCTGTCACAATCATAGTATCCTAAAGCACAGGACAGAAATGACCGTAACACTGCGCTGATATTTCTCGTAGTGACCACTTAATCATGACGCTACTCCTTTACGAACACCACCATATCATTAAACGCACCATCGAGACTCGCCGACAGCGTCTTCTAACCTCAGGCCAAGTCTTCTGGTAACTTTTTTGCAGGTTCCATACAGCACGTTACCCTTAGTTGATACTGTCAAGAAAATTCTAGTGAATGTCTCTCATTTCCCGTATCTCAGATAGAGTGCCATCTGCTCTACTTGGCTGACATCCTGGGATTTCATCAGTGATCACTACGAACTTTCCGCTCATCAGCAGATGATCCGCTCCACAGCAAGACTAGACATAGCTTTTACTGTCTCGTTCTAGATGGATGGCGATGCCAATGCAATGATTCCACATTATTGACTCTGTTGATGTTAGACATATTCACAATGTGTTTCTCTCCATTTTCTCTCTCACAATCACCATTTATGCATTACTGATCAGGCACATGATGATTTTCAATAAATACTCACGATTGCGGATGACTCGCAGTTCATAAGCCACATACAGGTAATGCAACACACTAGTCTGGCGTTTGGCATACATCTTCGAACTCGTCCACTTCACCATTACCTATTTGTCATCATCACTTATCGAATCGTTGTCGAGTCTATGACATGTCAATCTTCTGCAGGAAAGGCACACGCGCACTAACGTGTTCCCACGTCACATTTAATCCAGGGAAGTGACTTTTACCACTGGCATCGAAACCTTTGCAAGAGGTTTTGTTCCGAACTTCATTGGATTATATTTCTTTAGAACCGATAGCTTCGGTGTATCCAAGAGGATGGTTAACGAACATTTTGAGGCTGGATCTTCTGTTGGCTTCTGTGCTGCAGCTGAGAGACGTTCATATATTTCTTCATCATCATCGGAGCTCGAATCAAAGTAAGGCGTGTCAGTGGATAAAACATTCGTAAGATTTTATTAATCACACTAAAATCAGTAATGGCGATGTCCTTCAATTCTGTTTCTGAAAGGCAACTTCTTTCTACCGAACCACTTCGTTTGATGGGTACTTTCGTGCACAAGGATTCACACAAACACCATCGCTGCTCCCGCTTGTTCGTTCCTCAAAAGCTTCGAGATTTCACTTGAACACTTCTCGCTCCAGGGAATGAAGTCACCGAGGTATGACTGATTTGCACGACCCTAAATTTGATTTTGCCGTCTTTGTGATTTTTATTTCACTATAGATTTTGTTTTCATAGTTCCAGTGTATTTCCTTCCTACACGACAAGTTGACAGTAGTGTCGTTTGCACGAGTTTTTGAGATCAGACGACAGCGATGTTTCTGTGAAACGTTGGTTCCAAAGGATCTGAAATTAAAAGGCTCGACTTTTGGTATGAATCATTCATTTGACTGATCCCTAACTGATCTCTGGGACCTGCGTCACATCCTTCGACATTTTGTTCCAGTGACTTGTCTTCACACCTCGGGAGTAATGGTAAGAATTGTACCACCGTAAAACATGCAAAACTGAACAGAATAAATTTCTGCCAGAGACATTCCGAACGAATTGATCAGTGAAATAAGAGTTCCAGTACCAGGCCAAAGAGCCTTGCAGACGACATGATTTTTGTCTCGATATATGAAGGAAAAGAATCAGTAACATACGATGGAGCCAGTCAGTCATGGAGCCAGACCTGCACGTAACTCGTATCGGAATACAGAGGGGCAAGGATGGTGGTGACAGAGGGCGCTGATGGGGTCAGAGGCACCACTACCATCTTCTTCAAAAATGTACTTTATTTCATACCTTCACTACTTGCTTAACGAATCAGATCTCTCCATAGTTCTCGCATTGTATCATTTTTTTTTCATTTACTATATTTAGTCACTGTCTCCCGCGTTAACGAGGTAGCGCAAGGAAACAGACTAAAGAATGGCCCAACCCACCCACATACACATGCATATACATATACGCCCACACACGCACATATACATACCTATGCATTGCAACATATACACACATATGGATACACAGACATATACATATATACACATGTACATATTCATACTTGCTGCCTTCATCCATTCATGTCGCCACCCCGCCGCACATGAAACAGCACCCCACCCCCCTCCCCAACGCGCGCGCGGGATAGCGCTACGGAAAGTCAACAAAGGCCACATTCGTTCACATCCAGTCTCTAGCTGTCATGTTTAATGCACCGAAACCACAGCTCCCTTTCCACATCCAGGCCCCGCAAAATTTTCCATGGTTTGCCCCAGACGCTTCACATGCTCTGGTTCAATCCATTGACAGCACGTCGACCCCGGTATACCACATCGTTCTAATTCACTCTCTTCCTTGCACGCCTTTCACCTTCCTGTATGTTCAGGCCCCGATCCCTCAAAATCTTTTTCACTCCATCCTTCCACCTCCCATTTGGTCTCCCACTTCTCCTCGTTCCCTCCGTCTGTGACACATATACCCTCTTTGTCAATCTTTGCTCACTCATTCTCTCCATGTGACCAAACCATTTCACTATACCCTTTTCTGCTGTCTCAACCAGACTCTTTTTATTACCACACATCTCTCTTACCCTTTCACTACTTACTAGATCAAACCACCTCACACCACATAGTGTCCTCAAACATCTCATTTCCAACACATCCACCCTCCTCCGCACAACCCTATAGCCCATGCCTCGCAACCATATAACATTGTTGGAACCACTATTCCTTCAAACATACCCATTTTTACTCTCCGAGATAACGTCTCGCCTTCCACACATTCTTTAGCGCTTCAGAACCTTCACCCCCTCCCCCACCGTGTGACTCACTTCGCTTCCATGGTTCCATTCGCTGTTAAATCCACTCCCAGATATCTAAAACACATCACTTCCTCCAGTTTTTCTCCATTCAAACTTACCTCCCAATTAACTTGTCCCTCAACCCTACTGAACCAAATAACCTTGCTCTTATTTACATTTACTCTCAGCTTTCTTCTTACACACACTTTACCAAACTCTGTCACTAAGTTCTGCAGTTTCTCACCCGAATCAGCCACCAGCGCTGTATCATCAGCGAACAACTGACTCACTTCCCAAGCCCTCTCATCCACAACAGACTGCATACTTGCCCCTCTCTCCAAAACTCTTACATTCACCACCCTACAACCCCATCCATAAGCAAATTAAACAACCATGGAGACATCACGCACCCCTGCAGCAAACCGACATTCACTGAGAACCAATCACTTTCTTCTCTTCCTACTCGTACACATGCTTTACATCCTCGATAAAAACTTTTCACTACTTCTAGCAACTTACCTCCCACACCATATGCTCTTAATACCTTCCACAAAGCATCTATATCAACTCTACCATATGTCTTCTCCTGATCCATAAATGCTACATACAAATCCATTTGT